>NC_081350.1:69462947-69472865 GCF_029784015.1 Lycium ferocissimum | reverse complement strand
TTGACTATACGCTCTTTCGAACCAATTCGGAATTATAGGATTTAGGTTAAATTTTGGGGTTTTGAGGGGGGGGGGGGAACTTTCTAGAGCATTTTGGAATTGTTTGGAAGGAATTTTGGCTGAAAAAAAGAGGGGGCAAGCCCCTTTTTATATTAGTTCAAATTCGGGTCGGGTCACTGTAGCAGTTACTGCAAAGACGCGTTTCTGCTTTGTCAGTCGAACTTGTAACGTCCATAATTCTCGACTCAGATGTCCTATCGATGAGCGGTTTATTGCATTGAAAATTAGACTCGACAAAATTCATTTTAGAATTTTGAAACACCTTAAAACTCTTAATATACAAGGAGATATACCCCTCTAAAGTTGACCCAAAATTCAGTCAACTTTTTTCAAATTTTCGACAAACTTATTTTCTTCGATTTGCTTGATCCCGGAATCTTCCATAGCTTATTATATGAAATTAAACCCTCATAACCATAAGGTCAAAGACATATAATCTCATATGTCCTGGAAGGTAACTCCAGTAACCGTACTTAGAACGTCCAACACTTATAAATTTTCACTTATGAACCTACGGGGTGTAACAACTAATCTTAGTCGTTCTATGATGCTTACCGGTATGTGTGTGTACTGATACTACTATTGTTGCAGTTTTTTAGAGTGCAAAGTTTTAGCCAGGATCCTCTTCGAGACCCCGCTTCTAGCCTTGAGGCTATTTCTCGCCGGAGATTCCGGTGCGGCGAGTAACTCCCTTTACCGCCACCTCTCGAAGTCCATCTTATTATTGACTACCACTTATTTCTTTAGACAGTGTTTTTATATGTTCAGGCTTATGTATTACTCTTAGACATCATTTTGGATAGTCGTTCTTGTATTGTGACTTCAGTTCTTGGGGGATGTATTATGAATTAATATTTTTTGCATTTCCAGTATTTATGTTATGACTTAGACTTATTAATAATGGTCCTTGTTATTTATTTTGAATCATAATTTGATTAAGCAATGGTACAAAGGGATGATACGCTCACCAAGGGGGTTAGTGTGGGTGCCGTCACGACTGTGGTAATTGGGTTGTGACAAGTTGGTATCAAAGCCCTAGGTTCACCGATCTCACCAGTAGAACATGTCTAGTAGAGTTTGTGGATTGGTACGGAGACATCTGTACTCATCTTCGAGAGCCTATTGGACACTAGGAAAACTCCATTCTTTCATTCCTGTCATGCTACTTTGTTGTAATTGGTATCTAGATAGTCCAAATTAGTATTTGATTTCTTCTTCTAGTCTCTCACAGATGGTGTAGACTTGTGCTAGAGCTGCGGTTGATGAGGTACCAGTGCTGGCCACCGGGTGTTACACCTCGTTCTTTTGTGCATCATGTTGATCACGAGTTAGTTGATATAAGTACGAGAATGGAGTTACATCTAAAGTTACAAGCATTTAAGAGTGTGCGCAGTATATATTAAACCTTGTACATTCGCGTCGATTGCTTCATAAGAACATTAACATAAGGCTGGAGAGGCTATGAGATCCCTATAAGGTTAAGAAAGACTTTTAAGAAGTTTTTGGCATGCACCTAAAGGAATTGGAGCTAAACAAATCGAAGGAAACCAGTTTGTCGAAAATGGGCATTTTGACTATGCCATTCGACTGACCATCAAATATCATGTGGCCCGTCAAATGGTAGCCCCTCCACCATATAATGGTTACAGTGAGGTCATTTTGGGTGGTCCATTTGACGGACCAATTTGACGGAGTGTCAAATATTCTGCGGCCTTCAAACTGGCCACAGAATGGAGGCGGTGGCCCACATTTTAATGTTTTAAATTTGATGGAGGGTTTATTCTTCATTATTTCCATCTCAAACTTCACCCAAATACTCTCCAAGACCCTCTCTAACAGTTCATAAGTTTTCAAGGTCAACACTTGATGATTTGATACAAGATTAGCCTTGGAGATTACCTTAAGTGAGGATTAGCACTTGTATGGTGTTGTATTGTCATTGAGGTTGTTCCAAGCTACGTATAGCATGGATTTTGACTTGGAGCTGCTATAAGGGGTCAGTATACTATGTTCTTGCTTGTGCTTAAGGGTAATCTAATGTTGGTCAAGTTAAATGGAAAGATTAAACATAAACTATAATATAGAATCGATAACCGCAGTGAGTTGGAATTATGGACTATTTTGGATCAAGTTGTTGATGTGCTGTGAATGGAATTCTCTTGTAAATAGCTAGTAGTTGATGTTGTTCACATATTCTTGTGTTTTTCCTACATTAACATGAAGAGAAGGAGCGTATAAATATGGTATACGAAATGTATATTGGACAATTTTGAGGTATGCCTTTGGATGGTTGATAGAATGAGTCTAGGAAACTCAAATGTTGCCTTTTTATTATTGTTGTTGGTTGTTGAACATACTATGTGGATTAAGGAATTGTAACGACCCGTTTGGTCGTTATAGTTCTTTTGGCGTTTTCACCCGTTCCCGTGCATTGATTAGCTTGCTTTTAACCCGAGGGGACTGCTGATATGATTCCTGAGGTGCCTAGATCGAATTCGGGCAACTTTGGTGAAAATATAGGCTTAAAGTGAAAAATGGTTGACCCAAAGTTGACTTTTGGGCAAACGGACCTTTTTTGGAATTCCGTCAATTTCGAGAGGTCCGAATGATTGTTTAGAACCTGTATGGGTATTTAGTTCGGTTCCCAATGCATTCGGATGCATTTTGGGACATCGGATGGGAAATGGGAATTAGGCATCTGGGTTGACTCGGTGAACGAGGCCTCCGTTAGGAATTTTGAAACCGTGAGCGCGTTCGCAGGGTAATTTTGTGTAGGTCTGTGTGTTTGGTTTGTGAGTAGATGACCTCGGGAATAACCCAGAATTTCGATTGAGGACTTAAAAAAAGAGGAAATTTGGTGTCTGGTGACAGCAAGGGCGGCTTCAGAATCGCCCCAGTGGCACCGCTGTGGTGGTGTGATGACCACTGGGGTGGCCATGTGTAAGGGTAGCCAAACCGCTGTGGCAGCCCCCCTGCCGCTGCAGCGGAATCTGTACCGCTGTGGCGGTGACGGGCAGTGATATTTCATTAAATGTGTCTTTGTCTTAAATAAGTTTTAGACCCTCATTATTTTATATCTCGATATTGGAGCTTAGAGAAACTGTTCTTGCAAATAAATTGAAGAAATTCTTAGAGGTAAACCTTGCCTAATCCCTTACTCTCCCTTAATCACAATCATTTTAGATTCTTCCCTTCCCTTTAACATTCCCTTAGAGATTGAATTTGGAAGAGGGTTTTGGGAGACTTGCACTTAGGGTCATGTATGATAAATTGTGAGGTTGATGCTAAAATTTGATGAATCTAAGCTTAGTAATCATGTATCTTCAACTTTTAACATCAAATTTTGGATTTGGAGACTTGGGTTTATACCCGATTTGGTGTTTTTTACTTGAAATCAGATTTAGACCAAATCCTGAGTTAAATCAACAATTAATGGTTGGGTTATGATTTCCTAGTACTTAATTTGGTATTTTGTCCGCGAATTTTCCATTTTGCCCTTGTGGGCCCGTTTCCCAAATTGATAGGGTTAAAATGGACCTAGTTGATATCATAGCAGTCTTAGCATCATTCTTCATGATTTCTAATATAGAATTCTATTATGCTTAGACTACTTTGGTTCTGAGCTTCAGAGGAAGGGAAAAGCAATAGAGTGACTTGTTGGTGTTGCGGTTCGGCAGTCCAGGTAGGTTATGGTTTATTTTGATGACACTTCGTATAGTGAATCACATATTTAGATTATGAGGTCAGAGACAACATGTGAACTTTCGGGTATGAAGTTGGGATAGATATTGCGTTAGGTTGGGCCCTAATGTGTGTTGGTACTAGCCAACCCGTTTGTGTATTTGATTGATCGTATTGGCTTGATGCCATGTGTTGTTGATAGATATCGAGTTCTGCTTGTCATCGTGATTAGGATGGAATGGACATACTGTTGTTAGTATTTGTGCTCGATATATGTTGGCGTACCCACCGTTGGTACTTGAGTTCTTGATATATGTTGGCGCACCCACTGTTGGTACTTGACTTGATATATTTTGGCATACGCACTATGGTGTTGTGAGGCAATACATTGTTGGCATACCTCATTGTGGTATTTGTGACATTAAACATGATTGTTGATGATTGACATATGTATTGCATGCATTCTCTCATATTCATCTATGGCCGATACCCGGTGATGATCTGGTATAGTTGATTGAGCAAAACTGATATTTGATAAACTCTTTTACTTGAGTGATTGTGAAAGGCCGATGTCCGAAGATCCATTTCGGAATCGTTGTTTATATGAAACTGATATTTGATAAACTCTTTTACTTGAGTGATTGTGAGAAGGCCGATGTCCGAGGTTCAATTCCGGAATCATTGATTTGTGAAACTGATATTTGACAAACTCTTTTGAGTGACTGTGAGGAGGCCGATATCCGATGGTTATATTCGGGCATCATTGTTGCATGGCCATTTCTGATGTTATCCCGAAATCGTTATTAGTGCATGGACTCCATGGGTCCCCCACATGCGGCGCGGCGAGACTCCCTCTCGTGAGCAATTAGCCGTGTCCCGTCCGTCCGTTGGGCAAAGATCTGGGATGGGTGGCACTTAGACTTTACGAGTCACACTGGGTTATGCTACTGAGATGTCGATATTTCCGTCTGGAGTACATGTGTACACCTCGTTTGCATAGCACGACATCACATTCATACCATTATTGCATTGTATTGCATTATTACTTGATCGAGTGTGGTGATGATTGGATTGTGATATTTCCGTTGTGATGATTGGATTGTGTCGATTCTATGATGGTGATCAGATTGGATTGGGTATACTTGGACTTATCATATTGGGGTTTAGATACTTACATAGGTGATGATGGATATTCGGTTGCGATTATATTGTCTCATGCTTGATTGTTTTATTTGCTTATCTGCTTTATTTTCTTAATTGTGTTAACAATGCTTAGTCGGCCGATGATGCCTACCAGTACTGTTGTTTGTACTGACCTGCACTTGCTACATTCTTTTATGAATGTAGAGTATCAGGTCGGATCTACTTCTCTGACTCGTGGCTGATCGACTCTTCAGCTTCCACTTGAGTTTTTCAGTAGCGAGCATGGCATCCGCCGACCTTGAAGACTATCTATTACTTATGTCTTGCTTTCCATTCGCAGACATGATTTGAGACTACTTATGTATTATTATTCGTACTTTAGTACTGATTTAGATGCTTGTATGACCCGGCACCAGAATCGGGGTGAATTTCATTTACTTCCGCACTTGTTAACATTATATTATATTGCGAGACTTACGTTATTTTACTTTTTTTCCGCTATTTTCTAAGATACGAACGTCGAGCTAAGGGTTCTCCTACCGAGGTGGGAAAGGTAGGTGCCCGCATGACCTAAGATAAAATGGGTCGTGCCAAGTTGGTATCAGAGCCCTAGGTTATCCAATCTTTAATGCAAGAGCGTGTCCGCAAGAGAGTTTACAGATCGGACAATGAGCCTCCGTACTTATCTCGGGAGCGGGACATTTAGGAAATCTCTCCTTCTTTCTTTCCATTGTGTTACTTTATTAAAATTGGTTTTTGGAAAGACCAAATTGGCATCTGACTCTTATCTCTTCCCTCACAGATGGTGAGGATTCGCGACATGCCAGCATTGAGGATGTACATGAGCTTGATCCCACCGATTTTCACGGGCGCACCAGACAAGGATCCCTATGAGTTCATCGTGAACACGCACAAGCTACTCCATGCAACAGGGATCACGGATACCCTTGGAGTTAGGTATGTTACCCAGATTCGGCGGCGCCGAGATCACGGGAGAGACCACTCCTTGCCAGCAGGTGCCGTTGCACGCGCGCCCACTTACTGGGAGCGGGGCGGGGGTATTTCGGGGGAGAGGTACATGCCACGTCCACGGAGGGACGAGCGCCAGCGTCATTTCCTCAATCTCCATCCGGAGGGCATGTCAGTTGCTACCCATGCACTAGCCTTCTTCTATGTGGCTTGTTACTCCTACCTCTTGAGTCCGACAGAGTCCGACAGGATCCAGTGGTTCATTAGCGGGCTGGATGGTCCTCTCTAGCTATCCTGTATCCAGCTGGTGGTCGAGGGTGCTTCATTCCAGACCATTGTTGATTGTGCAAAGGAGAGTTGAGGCGATAAGAGCCAGGGCTGCTTCATCCGGGTCTTCAGTTTTCGTGTTCAGCACTCGATTCCTCTTACCTGTTTCTCTAGTGGAGAGGTTGGGCATTTTTCTAGGTGATTTCCCTAACCTAGGCGGGATTATCAGCCGCCGAGGACTCCTGTATAATTCGGTGGTCGAGGAGGGACTTCTCATAGAGGTGGTACTTAGTCAGGCCGCGAAACTTCCTATGGTTCTAGATGTGGTTCCCAGCTAGCTATAGGTGGGCACTCGTAGCGCGAGAGAGGGATCCCGTACTAGGCACGGCGGAGCCCATTGTTACTCATTTCTCGGTAGTCCCCGAGGCAACGGCCCCGGCGTTCGTGATCTTAGGCACCATTTCGTCCGCTCACGAGCAAAAGATCCGTGTTATTTGATCCTGGATCCATTTATTCGTATGTATCTGCATTTCATGCCGTTGGTTGGGATTTTCCATGTGATAGCATAGATATACCTGTTCATGTGTCTACTCCGATTGGAGATTCTATGGTTGTTGATCGAGTATACCGATCTTGTTTGGTTACTTTTATGAGGTATGACACTTGGGTAGATTTGATAATTCTTGATATGGTGGACTTTGATATTATATTAGGTATGTCCTCGCTTTCTCCTTACCATGCGATCTTGGACTGTCATGCCAAGACAGTCACTTTAGCAATGCCGGGCATTCCTAGGCTTAAGGAGAGAGGTACCCCTAGTCCCGCTCCAAAGAAGATTATTTCTTTCCTTCAGGTGAAGAAGTTAGTAAGTAAGGGGTGTTTAGCATATTTGGCGCATGTTCGTGATACGACTGTTGCATCCCCACCCCTTGAGTCTATTCCTATTGTGAGTGAGTTCGTGGAGGTATTCCCGTCAGACTTGCCGAGTATGCCGCCCTATCGTGATATTGATTTCTGTATTGATGTGGACCCGAGAACTCGCCCCATTTCGATCCCACCATATCGGATGGCCCCTGCCGAGTTGAGAGAGCTTAAGGAACAATTGCAGAATTTATTGAGCAAAGGGTTCATTAGACCGAGTGTCTCCCTCGGGGGTGCTCCGTGTTATTTGCAAGGTTAAAGCACGGGACCATGAGGATATGTATTGATTACCGACAATTGAACAAGGTCACTATTCAGAAGCTTGCCCTATGCCCCGAATTAATGATCTATTTGACCAGCTTCAAGGTGCTTCGGTGTTTATGAAGATCGATTTGCGTTCCGGCTATCACCAAATGAAGATCGTGCGACGATATTCCGTTAGCACAGCATTGACGAGATATGGCCACTATGAGTTTCTAGTGATGTCTTTTGGGCTTACCAATGACCCGACTGCATTTATGACTTTGATGAATGGCATCTTTAGGCCGTTACTTGATTTTTTTGTGATTGTGTTTGTTGATGACATCTTGTTGTATTCCAAGAGTAGCAGAAAGTACGAGAGCCATCTTCGTACCGTCTCGGTTGTCAAGAAACAATGTTTATTTGCTAAATTTTCTAAGGCAGAGTTCTAGTTAGAACTGTGGCATTCTTGGGTCATGTGGTGTCCAAGGAGGGGATTATGGTTGATCCGTCGAAGATTAAGGCTGTGAAAGGTTGGGTGAGGCCCACTACTGTTATCGAGATTCGTAGTTTTGTGGGTTTGGCTAGTTATTTCCATCGCTTTGTGAAGGGTTTTGCTGCCATTGCTTCCTTCTTGACCAGATTGACTCAAAAGGATGTCCCATTCCAGTGGACGGATGATTGTGAGGAGGGCTTTCAAAAGCTCCAGCCTCTTTTGACCACAGCCCCGATCCTGGCCTTACTTGTGGAGGGCAAGGACTTCGCTGTTTATTGTGATTGTTACGCCTCTCTTTTTCATCGTAGTGGAACTTATGGTTCCCAGTCAGGTATGCCTTGGGAATGGAGACCCATGCCTGAGTTTTGGGGTAGAAAGTGTTTTACCCCGTGTATAAATGTACCAACAGGTATTCCTGGTAACTTACAGGATTGAAAGTTCAACGAATCGAATCAACGCAATCTGAACTGAATCGGGGAGATTGGCAGGCATTAGTCAGCGTCGACAGGCTGTCGACATGTCAACGGCCCGTCATCACGCACCGTCAATGTGTTTTTGCAACCTTGGATCTGTAGGCACAGG
The DNA here is from genome assembly GCF_029784015.1 of Lycium ferocissimum. Taxonomy (NCBI): domain Eukaryota; kingdom Viridiplantae; phylum Streptophyta; class Magnoliopsida; order Solanales; family Solanaceae; genus Lycium; species Lycium ferocissimum. The sequence goes on along the minus strand of NC_081350.1, from coordinate 69,464,506 downwards.
TCTACGGACCGTCGGCACGTCGATGGGTCATCGACCCGCTCGTCGAACCGCCTCGCTGGAACTTTCTAGTTCCAATTATAAATGGATGACCCTTGTTCATAATCTTCATTTCCTACCTTCTCTGAAAGTCTTGAAAGCTCCAGAATATTCTCTCCACTATATTAACACTAATCCAAGTGAAATCAAGGATTAAATAACAAGAATCAAGAGAATCAAGTGTGAATGAGATCACTAGGGTTTGTAGATGTCAAGATCCTCTTTGGTATTGAAGTTAGGGTTTCTCTCAAGGGAAGTATATTCATCCAAAGTTCATCCTTACATGATCAAAGGTGAGTTTTACATCTATTCCATGTTATTAAAAGTATTTGAGTGGTTGAAAGGCTTGGATGAGAGAAGAAACTAGAATATTATGGAAATAATGATATTTTGAGTAGTAAGTTAACTTGAGTCATGATTCTTAGTATGCTATGAGTATAATCTTGTTATGAATAATGCTAAGGATGTTGAGGAAGCATTATATGTAAATGAATATGGCGTTGTGTTGTAATTATGGTTATGAATGACTTTGAAAAGGAGTTTTAAGAATTGAACAATGTTTAACTTGAAGAAGTCTATTAATTATGGCATTGTGGGTGTTTCTATTGATGTTTGAGAGTTGTTTATTAGATGGAGAAAGTTGTCGAAACAAAGGAAATGCTGCCCAATTTTCGTTAGCTCTTAGTCACTTTAGTTTTGACTTAAGCATGTCTTAAAGGATCTAATTTAGCACGAATTCTCGTGAGTGTAGAGTTGTGAGCTTGGAAGGAGAACGATTGGTCATTAAGAAGACATAAAGGTATGTTAAGGCTAGTTCCTTTTCTTTCAGACGCATGAGTTCTATATTATGATTTCCTCTCTATGTTTCCATAAACTTCTTACATCCCAAAAGATGAAAGTTAAAGATTTTTAAGAGCTTCTTATGAGAAAGATAAGATGTGTTCTATGATAACGATGATGATGATGATTTTACTTTTAGAAATTCCAAAGCTTGTGAATTGATGCTGTTATGAGCTTAATGATCTTAATTCATAATTTCCTTGATGTTATTCATTGTTGGCCATCTCACCTCATGATACTAGTTCCTTCAAGGTGAGACATAGTGATGATGGTTGTTCCATAATGTAATCGGAGGTTACCGACCTTACGTCACTCCGATAGGGTTGTAGCTTTCCCTTGGGCTCTCATGCATGCTTTATGTTATGCATATGTATGATTACACCGTGCCTGATTGGCCAGGTAGACACCACTACGCTGGGCATAAGTAGGTGGCTATGATGATAATTACACCGTGCCTAGTTGTCGGCGTACACCACTAGGGGCGGTACTTGAGATGGTTACCCTGACGAGGGCTAATGATGATCACACCATACCTATATGGTCGGGCAATTTATGTATATATATATGATATGATGTTGTTTTAATATAAAAGTTAGCATGCATGACTCCGCCTTAAAAGGCAATCAATTACAAGTTATCTCTTCATCTTATCTTCTTATTTCGTATTTTTTTGTTTCGGTTAA
>NC_081350.1:69452411-69462847 GCF_029784015.1 Lycium ferocissimum | reverse complement strand
GCACATTTTTTTCGTCCCGATGTCCTTTATTTTACGGACGCCGCGCCCATACCCGCAGTAGACTGTGAGACGGCACCGACGCTCAGAGATTTATCGCCAGCCTACACAGTGAGCACCTCACCATTCCCAGAGTTTCGCTTTATCGCATAATCTTTGTATACACATATTCGGGGGAACGGCGGGGTCCTCGTCCCGTCCTTACGATCTCGCATTTCTGGGCCTGGAGGCTTTTAGATACATACGTGTGGGTAGTAGATGTCTCATGATCTTCTTAGTGTATATCATGTGTATCATTTTGTAGCCTCGTGGGCTTGTACATATATGTTTATTTTGAGAAGTAATTGAAGATCCTCTCATGATAAGCTTGTGTTGAGGATGGTGTATATTACGGTTAAGTTTGATGATAATTTTGAAAGGTGGTGCTCGGTGGGCTAGCTCCGGGTACCCGTCATGACCCTCTAGTTGGGTCGTGATAGTGATGCTTCCCGTATGGGTTTAGGTGCGGTGTTGATGCAGGAGGGAAGAGTGATAGCTTATGCCTCCCGTCAGTTAAAAGTTCACGACAAGAATTACCCTACCCATGATTTGGAGTTGTTGGCCGTAATCCTTCGCGAAGTTTTGGAGGCATTACTTGTACGGTGTCCATTGTGAGGTTTTTACCGATCATCGCAGCCTTCAGCATCTGGTTACCCAGAGAGATATTAATTCCAGGCAGCGCCGATGGATGGAGCTCCTGAAGGACTACGACATCTCTATTCTGTATCACCCTGGTAAAGCCAATATGGTGGCTGATGCTTTGAGCTGCAAGGTAGTGAGTATGGGGAGTTTGGCTCGATTGATCATTTTCGAGCATCCGTTGGCCATGGAGGTTCAGACTTTGGTCAACAGTTTCATCTGTCTTGATATTTCAGCCCCGGGCAGGATTTTGGCTTGCATGGAGGCGAGGTCATCGTTATTGGACCGGATCAAGGCTCATCTATTTGAGGATGCTCAGCTGAGCAAGATCCGAGATAAGATTTCGAGGGGTGAGCCCAAGGAGGCCGTTATTGATTCTGAGGGCATTCTGAGGATTAGAGGACGCGTGTGCGTTCCTCGCGTTGGTGATCTGATTCAGTTGATCTTATCTGAGGCCGATAGCTCTCGCTATTCCATTCATCCAAGAGCGACTAAGATGTATCGTGACTTGAGACAACACTATTGGTGGCGCCATATAAAGAGAGATATAGTTGGTTTTGTGGCTAAGTGTGAAAATTGTCAACATGTAAAGTATGCGCACCAGTTGCTCGGTGGGGTGCTTCAAAGAATGCCCATTCCCGAGTGGAAGCGGGAGAGGATTACCATGGATTTCGTCACTGATCTTCTGAAGACCCTTGGCAAGTTTGATTGTATTTGGGTGATAGTGGATCGGTTGACTAAATCCGCTCAATTTGTTCCGGTTCAGGTTTTCTATACCGCGGAGAAGTTAGCCAAGATGTATATTTAGGATATTGTGAGATTACATGGGATCCCTATTTCTGTTGTATCTGATCGGGGTACTATCTTCACTTCCCGATTCTAGAGAGCATTTCATGAAAAGTTGGGTACCCGATTGGACTTTAGTACAGCTTTCCATCCCCAGACCGATGGCCAGTTCGAGCGGACAATCCAGGTGCTCAAGGACATGTTGAGAGAATGTGTTATTGACTTTGGTGGTCATTAGGATTAGCACTTTCCCTTGGTAGAGTTTGCGTACAACAATAGTTATCATTCGAGTATTGGTATGGCGCCTTTTGAGGCCTTATATAGTAGGAGGTGTAGATCTCCGATGGGTTGGTTTGATGGTTTCGAGGCTCGACCTGGGAGCACGGATTTGTTTAAAGAGTCCCTTGATAGAGTGAGAGTTATTCAGGCCAGGCTCATGGCAGCTCAGAGTCGACAAAAGATGTATGCAGACCGAAAGGTCTGGGACTTAAAGTTTGCTATTGGTGATCAGGTTCTATTGAAGGTTTTACCCATGAAGGGTGTTATGAGGTTTGGTAAGAGGGGCATTTGAGCCCTCGATACATTGGCCAGTTTGAGATCGTGGATTGTATCGGTGATGTAGCTTAAGAGTTAGCATTACCTCCAGGCTTGGCGGGAGTTCTTTTAGGTCTTTCATGTTTCGATGTTGAAGAATTACCATGCCGACGGTATCTACATTGTCCGTTGAGATTCCATATTGCTTGATGAGAATTTGAAGTATGAGGAGGTATCGCGATCTTGGATAGGCAGGTTCAAAGGTTAAGGTCCAAGAAGATTGCTTGACGAAGGTGAAATGGAAGCACCGTCCTGTGGAAGAGGCTACTTAGGAGACTGAGCCCGATATGCACAGCCGATATCCTAATTATTCGCTGATTCAGGTGTTTCCCTGCTTTTCTTTTCTTTGCTCGAAGACGAACAACGGTTCAATTGGTATCTGATGTAACGACCCATTTGGTCGTTAGAGGTCTTTCGGCGTTTTCGCCCATTCCCGAGAATTGATTAGCTTGCTTTTGACCTGAGGGGACCGCTGATTTACTTCCCGGGATGCGTAGACCAAATTCGGGCAACTTTGGTAAAAATGTAGGCTTAGAGTGATAAATGGTTGACCCAAAGTTGACTTTTGGGCAAACAGACCTTTTCGGGAATTTCGTCAATTCCGAGAGGTCCGGATGGTTGTTTAGAACCAGTATGGGTATTTAGTTCAGTTCCCAATGCATTCGGATACATTTCGGGACATCAGATGGGAAATGAGAATTAGACATCGGGGGTTGACTCGGTCAATGAGGCCTCCGTTAGGAATTTTGAGATCGCGAGCGCATTCACGGCGTAATTTTGTGTGGGTCTGTGTGTTTGGTTTGTGAGCAGCTAACCTCGGGAATAACCCAAAATTTCAATTGAGGACTTAGAAAATGGGAGGAAATCTGGTGTTTGGTGACCGCACAGGAGGCTCCAGAACCTTCCCAGCGGCACCGCTGTAGTGGTGTGATGACCGCTGGGGCGGCTATATGTAAAGGTGGAAAAACCGCCGTGGCGGCGCCGCTGCAGCGGCATCTGTACCGCTATGGTGGTAACGGGCAGTGATATTTCATTTAATGTGTCTTAAATATGTCTTAGACCCTCATTATTTCATATCTCGATATTAGAGCTTGGAGAAACTTTCCTTGGAGATAAATTGAAGAAACTCTTGGAGGTAAACCTTGCCTAATCCCTTACTCTCCCTTAATCACAATCATATTAGATGCTTCCCTTCCCTTTAACATTCCCTTAGAGATAGAATTTGGAAGAGGGTTTCGGGATACTTTCGTAAAGGGTCATATATGATAAATTGTTGATGTATCTTCCACTTTTAACATTGAATTTCGGATTTGAAGACTTGGGTTTATACCCGATTTGGAGGTTTTTACTTGAAATCAGATTTAGACCAATTCTTGAGTTAAATCAACAATTAATGGTTGGGTTATGATTACCTAGCACTGAATTTGGTATTTTTCCCACGAATTTCAAATTTCTAGGGTTAAAATGGTCCTAGTTGATATCATAGCAATCTTAGTATCATTCTTCATGATTTCTAATATAGAATTCGATTATGCTTAGACTACTTTGGTTACGGAAAACGAGAGGAAGGGCAAAGCAATAGAGTGACTTGTTGGTGTTGCGGTTCGGCAGTCCAGGTAGGTTATGGTTTATTTTGATGAGACTTCGTATAGTGAATCACATATTTAGATTATGAGGTCGGAGACAGCATGTGAACCTTCGGGTATGAAGTTAGGATGGATATTGCGTTAGGTTGGGCCCTGATGTGTGTTGGGACTAGCTACCCTATTTTGTGTATTTGATTAATTGTGTTGGTTTGATGCCATGTGTAGTTGATAGATATCGAGTCCTGCTTGTCGTCCTGATTTGGATGGAATGGACATACCATTGTTAGTATTTGTGCTCTATATATGTTGGCGTACCCACTGTTGGTACTTGACTTGATATATTTTGGCATACCCACTATGGTGTTGTGAGGCGATAAATTGTTGGCATACATCATTTTGGTATTTGTGACATTAAACATGATTGTTGATGATTGACATATGGATTGCACGCATTCTCTCATATTCATGCATGGCCGATACCCGGTGATGATCCAATTTTGATGATTGAGCAAAACTGATATTTGATAAACTCTTTTACTTGAGTGATTGTGAAAAGGCCGATGTCTGAAGATCCATTCCGAAATCGTTGTTTATATGAAAAAAAATATTTGATAAACTCTTTTACTTGTGTGATTGTGAGAAGACCGATGTCCGAGGTTCAATTCCGGAATCGTTGATTTGTGAAACTGATATTTGACAGACTCTTTTGAGTGACTGTAAGGAGGTCGATGTCCAATGGTTATATTCGGGCATCGTTGCTCCATGGCCGATTCCGATGTTATCCCGGAATCGTTTTTAGTGAATGGACTCTGCTGGTCCCCCAGGGTGGTGCTGGTGAGACTTCCCCTGTGAGTAATTAGCTAGGGTCCCGTCTGTCTGTTAGGCAAAGATCCGGGATGGGTGGCTGTTACACCTCATAGTTTCGTCCGTTGAGATTCGTTAGGCGTTAGTTGTCCTGATCGTGGAAACGGGAGTTACCTTAGGGTATATGAGATTACATGTTCCCATATTATGGTTATGGGGGTTTAAGCCCATGAAATGAGCTATGGAAGGATTTAAGAGCAAGCAAATAAAGGAATGGAGTTTGTGGGAACTTTGGTAAAACTTGACAAAATTTTCGGACAGGATTTTCATCCAGATTGGGGGAGGCATATCTCCTAGAATATGAGGAGTTTTGGTGTATTTATTTTATCCTAATTGAAGTTCATCGAGTCTAGTTTCCAACGCAACGAATCGTTCGTCAATGTGACGTTGGAGTAAATAGTTATGGGTGTTTCAAGACCGACTGTCTGAGCAGAAATTTTCTGCGGACCATTTGACTGCCCGCAGGAATTTTGATGCCCCGCAGAAAATTCTGCGGCCCATCAAACTGCAACAGCCCGGCGTAAAATTGTTACAGTGAACCATATTTGACCGGGCAGTTCTACGGACCATTTTGACGGTTCATAGGAATTTTGACGGCCTGTCAAAATGGGCGCAGAATTGCCCGACGGGATTTCAAGTTCCACTTTATATATTTCACTCCGCTTCGTTTGGACATTTTATTTTACCAAATCTGATCCAAAGAAAAAAAAACCCCTCTCTTCAACTCCATAACCTAATCCAAGCCAAAATCTAAGGGAAATTAAATATCAAGAGGCAAGAATCAAGAGACACATGTGTTACAAGTCTTACTAGAGTTAGTAGACTCCAAGAATTCTTTGGATATTGAAGCTAGGGTTTTCATATAAGTAGATAACTTGCTCCAAAGCTCATTCTTATGAGAAAAAAGGTTAGTTTTCATGATTATTACATATTATCAAGAATGTTTAGTTGTTGAATAACTTGGGTGGAAGGAGAAAGTAGAAGATGAGTTCTAAATGTAGTTTTTATGATGTTTTTGAGTAGTAAGCTAACTTGAGTTATGATTCTTAGTATAATATCGATATAATATTGTTATGGAAGGTAGTAATAGTGATGAGGAAGCATTGTACGAAAATGTGCATAAATGGGTGTGAAGTTGTTGGTATAAGTTGAACACAAGGATGAATTTTGAAGGCTAAATCGAATGTGAATACTTGATTATGATATTGTGGATGTTATTGTGGTTGTTGGGAGTTGTTTTGTGATATGGTGGAAGTTGACGAAATAGGGGAAATGCTGCCCAATTTTCATTAGGTCATGAATTGTTCTAGTTTGAAGTTAGGAGTATCATTCAGTCTTAACCATGTTATGAATCCTTCTAAATGTAGATTATTCAAGCTTCAATGGGGAACGTTAAATAGTTAAGGAGACAAAGAGGTTTGTAAAGCTAACCCTTCTTTCATTAAGGTAAGGTTCCCTTGCTATATGTGTGTGTGTATATATATATATATATATATATATATATATATATATCCTTTCATGAGTTCCATAATGATTTATAAATAACTCTATCTCTAAGAGTACCAAAGCTCATGATTCTCAATACTTTCACGATACTAGTACTTCCTTTATATGATAGTTGATCCTATAAGGATAGATGTAGCGAAAACGATTATGGCAATGATGTTGATGATACTTATGGAATTTTATGTATACGTGTCTATGCATGTATGACTATCATGTAACACCGAGCTTATATGGCCGGGTATGATACCTATCGCGCGCGCACCACTGCAGTTGGGTACGGATAACACTAAGCCTTGGTAGGGCCAGGTATGTACGACACTGAGCCTTGTCATGGCCGGGTATGTGAAACCACCGAACCTTCATGGTCGGGTATGCCATGGATACAAATATGTATATGAATACGGATACGAATATGGATACGGATATGGATATTTGTATATGTATATATGTATGTACACGAGCACGCATTAGAAATAGAAGGTCCCTATGAAAGACAAGTAAGTAATTACGATGATGGCTACTATCTCCTGATTCTCCCCTCTTATGTTATTTCTTATGTTGTCTCTTATGCCCCTATTATGATGTTGATTATGCTTTACATACTCAGTACATTATTCGTACTAACGCCATGGACGCTGCGTCATGCCCGCAGGTGGACAGGGAGACAGGCTTGACCCATAGATATCTTATTCAGGGACTGCATAGAGGAGCTCCATTTCATCCGGAGCTACAGCTTTTGGTATTATTCTTTTGTGTACATACCTACGGCCATGGCAGGGTCCTGTCCTACCTATATGATGTGACATACTCTACTCTTCTTAGAGGCTCATAGACAGTTGTATATGATTAGATGTCCTTAGCCTTGTCGGCTCATATTTTGTATATCATTTTGATAGCCTCGACGGCTTATGTATATGGATATGGGCATTGTTATTGATGATGATATAAATGTGTTGTTTCCCAACGAGATTAGTACTATTGATGTATATAAATTATTAGTAAGCCATGTGGCTCACCTAGATGTGAATATGAGAGTACGATAAGAGGTACTCGGGTGGGTTAGCACCGGGTGCCCGTCATGGCCCTCCGGTTGGGTCATGACAGTGGCACTTAGACTTCGCGAGTCATGCTGGGTTATGCTATCCAGTCGTCAATATTCCATCCGGAGTACATGTGTACACCTCATTTGCATAGCACGACATCACATTCATACCATTATTGCACTGCATTGCATTATTACTTGATCGAGTGTGGTGATGATTGGATTGTGATGTTTCTGTTATGATGATTGAATTGTGTCGATTCTATTGTGGTGATTATATTGGATTGGGTATACTCGGACTTATCATATTGGGGTTTAGATGCTTACATAGGTGATGACGGATATTCTGTTGCGATTATGTTGTCTTGTGCTTGATTGTTTTATTTGCTTATCTGTTTTATTTTCTGAATTGTGTTAACTATGCTTAGTCAGCCGATGATGCCTACCAGTACTGTTGTTTGTACTGACCTACACTTGCTGCATTCTTTTATGAATGTAGAGTATCAGGTCGGATCTAATTCTCTGACTCATGGCTGATCGACTCTTCAGCTTCCATTTGAGTTTTCCTGGGTGAGCATAGTGTCTGCTGACCTCGAAGACTCCTCTATTACTTATGTCTTTCTTTCTATTCAGAGATATGATTTGAGACTACTTATGTATTATTATTCAGACTATAGTACTCGGATTTATATGCTCTTGTATGACCAGACCAGATACTAGGGTGGATTTCATTTACTTCCGCACTTGTAAACATTATATTATATTGTGAGACTTATGTTATTTTACTTTTTTCTGCTAGTTTCTATTATTGTGAATGTTGAGCTAAGGGTTCGCCTACCGTGGTGGGAAAGGTAGGTGCCCGCATGACCTAGGATAAAATGGGTCGTGATAGGATAAGGGGAAGTACTAGCCGTTTCATTTTAGAATTGAATTATCATTTGATATACGTGATATATCAGCGCCATCTAAGTTCGTATATGCATTCCTTTGTCATCGGATTGGCGTGCTAGTTGTGAAAAGTTCATTGCTGAGTTACTTTGATGACTTAAGGTATGTTAAGGCTAATCCTTTCCTTCTTTTGGCATGTTTTATGATAAATCTCGATATAGATGAATGTTATTCCATAAATATTCCGTTCTTAGTTAGTAGAGACATCTAGGCTATTCATGTCCTTATGATATCATTTACGTATGTTATATATCAGATTCCAAGTCTTGTACAACTTTTAGTAATAAGGATGATATTCAAAACATAATCAGATATACATAGTACGTGTACAAGCTTGACTAGAGTACCCTAGTTACCATCAAGGTACCACCGGTTGGGCAGGCATGTATCTCCAGTTACCATCGGATTACGACTCGCTGGGCAATTATGCAGTTTCCACCAAGCTATGGCCAAGTGGGCAGTTACCACCGATCAGTGGGCAGTCAGTGTCATGATGATGAGGTAGTTAGCATAGTATCATAGTAGATATATAGAGGTATACATATGATATTGTAGTGATATAAGTGTTATGGCCCTCAGCGACAAGTCAGATAAGAGGTTGATTCTTATCCCTCTTATTTATATTACGTTATTGTTATGTTTCATTCATGCCTTACATACTAGGTACATTATTTAGTACTGACGTCCCTTTTCCTGGGGACGCTGCGTTCATGCTCGTAGGTTCTTATAGGTTTTATGGAGGATTGCACCGGCAGGATTTGCCGAGTACCAGCCAGCGTGGTAATCTCCATGTCATTCGGAGTTACCAGGGTCAGAGTTTTGTATACATGTATGGGTAGGCCAGGGCCCTGTCCCGACCATGTTACAGTTACACTTCTGTAGAGCCTTGTAGACTTGCGTGGTCTGTTTAGTATGTCAGTATAGAGGCCCTTTTGGCCCTTGTAGATGTCTATTATGGGTTATTACTGCTTACAGAGACGTATACTGGCCTAGTCGGCCAGATAGCTGTTCATATACGTGTTGAGATGGTCCCTCTTGTTAAGTTAGTCTAAAGTATAGATGTTACAGCATGAGGCCTCGTCGGCCCAAATATGATACTATGTTTATTGGCTAGCCTCCTGGGCCTTATTCGTCTTTCGAGACATAGAGGATACAATCTACAGTTTGGTTCACTCAGCCCTAGTAAGTTGTCGGGTGCCAATGAAGCCTCACCTAGGTTCGAGTGTGAAAAATTGGTATTAGAGAAGGTCTGTCCTAGGGAGTTTACAAGCCGTGTCTAGTAGAGTCTTGTTTGTAGATGTGTTTTGCACCACATTATATAAACATAGAGCTACAGGGCATTTAGGAGTTGATTACCCTTTTTTAAAATCCAAATCGTGTCGTAGAGCTAAGTTATAAGGATTGATTCAGGACTTACATTTGTTATTGACACAGAGATGACTACAATTAGAAAGACTACAGCTAGCCAAAAGGCTAACATAACAGTAGGTAAGAGCATTAGCATAAAGAGTTCTAGATAACGTGACCTTGTTTGAGGTTCTATCAGGTTGTGCCTACCGGATGTGTAAGTTTCATGTTTAAGGACAAAACGACTGGGATGTGAAAAATATCATTGAGGGATCCCACGGTTTAAGGGATGAATAACTAACTAAAGAATGTCAAAGGGACCACAGAATAAGGCCAGCTAGAATAAGGGAAGTCAGAATCAGAAAGAGTACTTATTGGGATATTTTGAGTAAAATGAAAAGTAGGATGTCACAGAAGGTTAGTGCGAAATGAACTACAGCAATATGGGAAAATAGGAAGGATCCTTAAAGTACGTAAGTTTGAGTAAGGAAGTACAATACGATTCGTAAGTAAGAGGGGACGGATCAAAGGTGTTACACCTTGGAAATTTTGTGTTATTCGTATTACGAATAGACTAACGTAAGCCTAAAGTATACATGAATACCTTGTAAGGTTAATAAATGTATTTGGTAATTCTAAGAGTATACCCTAAGGTTCCAAAGCCATATGAGGCAATGGAAGTAAGTTCGTCGGAGAATTTGAGATTGAGTCATGTTTGGAAGGCTTTTATATCATGTGAGTTATACATTGCTTGGAATCACTTTGAGGGAGAGATACATAGCCCCTTAGATGGTTAATGAAGTTCTATATAAGTGCCAAGAAGGTTCCATAAGGATTGGAGGTCAAACAAATCCAAAAGAACGCAATTATGCAAAAACGGAGAAACTGGGGCAGTGCGCGGTCGCACACTGAGTGTGTTGACCCGCACACTAGATGCCAACTCCCTATTTTAGGTGTATTCACTGTCCAACATTGTTGCACCTTGTAGTTTTGTATGTGAGATTTGTTAGGTATTAGTCGTTTAAATTGTAAACAATGGAGTTATTTTTAGGGTAGTGAGATTGTGGCTCTATCTTATGGTTACGAGG
>NC_081350.1:69446124-69452311 GCF_029784015.1 Lycium ferocissimum | reverse complement strand
TTGACGGGCGCGGAACCTATACTAATACTCTCGGTAGAATGCTTGTAATGATATTTGAAGTTACTATCGACAAAACATGCTAGTTATGTATTTTGTAATTACTTCGTTAAGTTTGAACTTTGTTAGGCTCGGTTAGGAATACTTTCTGTGAACTAGATGAGTTTATACCCTTGTATAATATTTGTTTGGACGTGTATGAATGATGGCATTGCTATGTCTTGCTAGTATACTACAAGAAAATACCAAATGCATGTTTATATCACTTTGTACTATGCCTAATTGTGTGTTCCTGCTTGCGCATACACTTGAACTGCCCATGCCTGCTAAAAATAGATGATGTCCTCTTTACGTCTTTCTCTATGTGAACTGTCAAGACCTTAGCACAGTTTGAATTCTGGACACATGAATCTACATATTGAAAGTCTAAATTGAGAGAGGATGTCACTTAGTATATGGACAATTATGAGTGTGACTTACCTAGGACCAACGAAGAAGGGAATAAAACTTAGAGTTTCAGGCTAACTCAGTTCATGTTATGATCCTAATTACCGATCGTGCGGGATCCTACCTTATTATCACTAGTAGGCGAAGCCTTACCTGTTAACCCATCAATCACTAGCCAATTTCAACTTCTTTAATCATTTATACTCTAACAACCAATAAATAAGTGAATAAATCAATAGTCTAACCAAGTCATAAATGATAAACAATATAAATGCGGAAGCCTAACCATTAAATTCCCAAAATCTGAAAGTCATCGTACGAGGACTCTAACCAACAATGTCTAAAGAATGAAATATCTGTCAAATATAATAATAAATAATGTCTGGAATGAAAGTAGAAATCTGGAAAGAAAGATCTTCAGGCAGCATGGCATGGATAGAAGCTCACCCTTGGATCTGATCTAGCAAACTAGCTTCAAGCTAAGAGATGTGGTCTGGGTGAAATCTCTGGAATACAATCTGCACTCAAAACGGGTGCAGCAAGGTAGTATCAGTACAAACACTATGTACCAGTAAGCCTCATAGGTCGACTAAGATTAGTTCATGCATATAAGCATAAAATCAACAAGATAAACAAATAGGCACATAATACTCAAATCCAAGTCACAGAATATCCCATAACTAAATCACAGACTAAGATGAAGCTTTTAAACCAGAAGTCTGTCCAGTCTCAATAATCTCACCCGATAATCACAAGTCCAAGTTCCGACCCTTAGTAGAGTCACTAATCTACAATTTCACCCAGTAAATGATCATATCTATACCACAACAGCTGTTTCAACAAGCCATACATAAATCAGTACTAAACGAGCCATACAATAATGCAGAATAAAATGTAATGAAGTGCAATGCAAAATATAATGATGTGCAATGCAATGCACTGGCCAACTACTCCAAACCTGTACACACATGCTAAATGGTAAGGTTTTCCCCAAATAGCGATGACCTACAGAGGACCCACGATGTCCATGTACCACTCGTTTCGAAATGAATCTCGGACCACGAGATCACAACTAGGCCACATCGTCACCTCCTATCAAATGTGCCTTAATAGATGTATATGTTCCATCTCAAAATCTCATCAACAATGCCTCATGATCGAATCACAATGAATAACTCTAGAACAAATATCAAGGCTAGAAACAATGAAGTACAATCATAGTAACACAAGTCATAACAAGACTCACCAATAACTCTGCTCAACCAAATCCTAATTATACAGCTATCTCAATCAATTAGTGAAGGGTATTTATGAACACCTTCCTTTCAACAATTCCAAACCATTTCCATAATGTATGAATGCAGAAATGAGTATACAGATGGTAAATAAATGCATTAAAATAATAATAAAGTACAAGAAGTCATAATGCCATAAGTCATATCAAGACTTAGATAAATCGACTCAACTATAAGCATGATCAATCAATGAGATCAAGTGCAAATAAAAGTGCAAGTGTCACGACCCAAACTGGAGGGTCATGACGGGCACCTGACCGTGTTGGCCAAGCACCATCTGATGTACATATATGACATAAACATAAACATAGGTGGGTTGATAGGGCCATCACGTGATACTCTATAGGCTAATAGGAGAAACCATATCTGAAATAGTATAACGTAGAAGGACCTAACTACATAAACATAATAGGCATACCGTACAAGCCAATGAGGCTGTCGTACTCAACTGTGTGACAACATGTGAAACATCAAGTCTGGACATCATCTAACTGTACATAAATATCTACAAGCCCCTATTGGATAACATACCTAACGTGGTCGGGACAGGGCCCCATCGTATCCATGCATATGTACATGCATATATATGACCATGCTGACTCCTGCCATCTCCAGGACAAATGCAGAGCATCGATCCTAGTCGCTGAGCCGACATCCTACTAGATGGATCACCAACCTGTATCACGAGACCTACGGCCAAGAAGCACAACCCCCAAACAATAGGGGAGTCAGTACAAATAATGTACCGAGTAGGTAAGGCATGAAAATAGCATATATAAGAATTATGAAAGGAATCCGAGACATGACAGTGAATCTGTATATCTGAATGTATCTATATAACTCTGTATATCTGAAAGTGTCTGTATACCTCTGTACATCTACAAGTGTCTGTGAGGACGTATGATCTGTGAGGGCGTATGATATGCATGCTTTCTTTCAAAAATCATATACATATGTCATAATACCGTACCCGACCATATAATATAGGCTCGGTGTTATCCGTACCAGGCTATGATTGGCTCGGTGTTATCTGTACCCAACTGCAGTGGTGTGCACAATAGGTGTCGTACCCGGCCGACTATAGCGTGGCTCAGTGTGATAAAATAAGTGTATACATATATATACAATGAATGAATGACTCATAAGAATAACTTCTGGGTCTTTCGGAGTGACGTAGGGTTGGTAACCTTCGAACATCGTTATTGAACTAACATCATCAATATGTCTTACTTCTACTGAATCAATGATCACAAGTTCAAATCAGGAATTATCAAAGTTAAGTAGTAACGTTATTGAGAATCCGAAGAACATAAGCTTTCTAACATTCTAAGAGTGGAATCATTATGGATAACTTTCGTTCGTTCGTTCGTTTTGTTCTCCTTATATGATTCATGCCAAAAAGAAGGAAAGGGATAGCCTTAACATACCTTAGGGTCTATCTAAATGTTCAACATCTACTTCCCGAGCTCGCAACTCTATCTCTTACCATTCATCTTAAATAAGTAGGTAACTTAACGAAATTCGGGCAGCATTTCCCTTATAATTTTTACTCCAATCCAACTCCAGAACAGCCCACTACATACACAACATCATCAACAACAACAACAGAAATATTCAACAATATAAACAAGTGAAAATCTCTTCAAATTTCCATCCAAAATCAGCCCACAAGGCAGCCATACCAACAGCTACTTCACGACCTTTGTAACATGTTTTTCCTTTCTTTAAACTAGAAAATCTTTCCATAAATGAATTAATAATCAAGTTAAGATCGTAACCTTACCTTAAATAATCAGAATCTCCAAGAACCACTTCGTCTTCAACCTCAAATATGCAGCCACGTACCAAGCAACACGAATACTATTCTTTCCTTACTAGTTCTGTGATCCTAAGGTAATTTCTTGTGCAACTTGGATGGAATTTAGTTGGGAATTGACTGGAGAGGATTTAGGGGTGTTCTTCAGATTGAGGATATGAAAAATGAAGGGCAATTCGTTATTTAAAGCCACTTAGGCTTTTCTGGAAATTGACACCACCTCACTTAGGCTCGCTGAGCGCGGCTCAAAGCGAGCTACCACCTCGCTTTGGGGGTCGCCAAGTAAGGTCCCCCTTCTACCCGGACAGTTTGTCGTAAAAAGCCCATAACTTACTCCGTACTTCTCCAAATTTCAATCTGCCAATTGCATTGGCAAGAAGACCCCCTGAACTTGAATTTGCATTGGTCATGGATTCCATAACTCCTCGTACTCTAGTAGATATACCTCTCCCAACTTGACCCAAAAATATCGTTCAAAATTCTTCAAATTTTTCCCAAAGTTTCGACAAACTAAATTCCTTCGATTCGCTTAACTTCTAAACCTTCCAATGCTTATTACACATGAACTTGAACCTTCGTATACATGGGATAACATATCCAATATCTCGTAACCTCAAAGACGAATCCCAACACTCGAGACCAAGATGATCAATGTACCATATACTTTAATGTATCAAAATGAGAGGCGTAGCGTATTCTTTCTTGATTCTCTTAGCTTACAACTCTTGCATGCTCTAAGAGACATGTTGATGGTCATATTCTATCTCAAGGAATGCTCGTAGATTTCTTGTACAACTTTCCAGACGGTCCTCCACGCAATCCTCGATCAAGTGGATCGTAATGCAAACCTCAATGAACGAAGAGATGTGAGGAGCATATCTTATCTCTTTACTTAACTATGAGAATCCTTGGAACTTGCCCCACTCATACTAGCTTGCTTACGTCACGAGATAGCGAAATTTTTCCGAGGTGTAACATCCTTCCCCCCTTAGAAACTTTCGTCCTTCAATGTTAAGGATATGCCAGTATTATATCAGGAGCTTGCGGCCGTTCATACTAAACATAGACTTGGCAAATATCTTTCAGTTGATTGAACTAACCTTCACGTTTAAAATTTATATCCAAGATTGAATATAACTTATCATAGGCATCCGAGCTTCCCTTTAGTAGTCTTCTGTAGCTAGTCTCAATCCTTTTGTGGTTCCTTATCGTTCTATTCTGATGCTCCTTCCTTTTTCTAGCTCATGCTGCTAAATTGATCATTTCTTTCATTACTCCTATTAATTTATTTCTTTTTTCTTTCTTCTTCCGTCATTAAGCAAGATCCTCTGTACCTTATTTCCTCTGATAGAATTCCTGATGATCTTAATCAAGACATAAGCCTTCTCTGAATCTTATTGCTATGTCACATAGGAGGCCCTCTCGCCTAACTTAACAATCCTTTCCACTTGAGATTCGCTAATACTGAGTCCCTAGAGAAGGCGGCAACAAATTATCTATTTCCAACTAGAATTGTATTTATAAGTTCATGACTGCTTCATCCATTCACTTTGAGCAACACCTTCATAATCATCTGTAACTTAATATATCCATTCATATCTGAAGTTTAAGTCAGTTTTTGAGTTTTTCTAGTCTTAGAGTTACTTTTCCCATTACACTGCATAATAGGAGTCATTCGTAGACGAGTCCTCATTTCATTGGATAAATTTACTATCGCATACTGGTTGTTCATGTCGTCCATCAAGATCGTATAGGTTGTGGCATACATTCTTCTTGGAGTCGCTATTTTTAACCTCTGACATGCACTACCTATAACATTCCCTCTGAATAGTCGAAAACGAGTTCCTTTCTTACTAATGACTCCCTGTTGCTATCTTTTCTCTCCTATCTTGCTTATATCTTTGCTTGTCTTGAGTACTTCCCATTTTCCTTCGGCCTAATTCCATTTTCACAGTCCCTGATTCTTCTGAGTTACTCATTCATTGCTCACTTCCTTTCCTTTTTGCTACCTACGTCGTTATATCTCTTTTCACTCTTCATATAGCTTGTTCAGTAACGCACGTTTCTATTGAATCGTTATTCGAAATCCATCGTCGTTCTGAATTTGTTGAGGTCTACAATACATTAACTATTTTCGTTAATCACTCCCTTGGTATCTCTTGAGTATTCTTCCAAGAAATATAAGTGAATCACCCTCCTGGTATGATTCTTCTTGATGCCTCATCAGTCCTTTTCCACGCTTAATTATTCTAGATACCTTTTGTCCTTATCATTTACTTCTTCCTATAATCTTAATCTTATAGTCCTCTATACCTGTATTACTAAATCAACCATGTGAATTTTTTGTTACATATCGTTATCATTTCATCTCTTAGCCTCTCGAGGGTACATAATAGTTAGGAAACCTCTTCTTATCCTCAGAATCCTCTTCGGGTGCCTATTCTCACTTATCTTATGCCTGAACAAAAGCCATAATATTCACATGAGGTATCATCTTAAGGGGTTTTAAATCCTATGTTAATCATGTCCCGCAATGAATCTCTCAAGAGCACCCCTCTGAGGTAAATACTCGTATCACATCTCGAATTAACACTCGTTATATGGGTAATCTTTCTTGTACAAATACATTTTC
>NC_081350.1:69375054-69446024 GCF_029784015.1 Lycium ferocissimum | reverse complement strand
AACAAAATTATTCAAAAATAAAGAGGCAAACCAACAAAAGACTGTCCAGAAATAAAGGCCCTACAAGGGCAACCAAGCATAAAAAGAGAGGGAAATCTCTAGGCTATCTACATGCTAGTTACGCCATCATCATCAGAGTCGCCACCACCAGCACCACCTAACCTGCGCTGACCGCCACCTTCACAGGGGCCACTCTCGAATGAGTACTGCTCGGAGTCATCATCATCATCCTCACCGGGCCGGCTCATTGGGGCGACATCCCCACATCCCCTTAGCAACCCTCCAAGACCTGATTCTCATCTTGTCGCGCGCCTTGTTCTTTATCCTCTCCATGTCAAAATTAATGCGAAGCTCACCATGATTTTTAGCCAGAGTGGTGTAGGCAGTCCGGAGTCCGGTGAGTAACTCACGCATCTGCGTCTGGGTGTCAAAATACCCCTTCATCTCCTCGAGCGGGGTAGTCGGGGCGCAAACACCCGATGAACTGGAATCGCCAGAAGGCATGGGCATCACCCGGGGTAAAGTCTCAATGTCATCAAAGCGCATCTCTATGCGCTTAAAGGGACCCTGTGCCTGAGGAGCCTCGTGAATATTGAGAGCCCTGTGTGGCTATGATACGGTATAATATGATGTAGTATGTATATATGATGATGGCCCTGTGAGGCACTGTTGGTATTTCACGTGCGAGTTTTGGAATGGTAAGAAATACGAGTAGGGAACTGCCGAAATTTTTCTAGAAATAATACGAGAATGAGAAACGAGTTGGAAAATATTTTGAAAAAGTCGGGTTAATAGTAGCGATAAAGTCGGATCGAGCCGTAAAGTACTACGCTTTCCGGGAATAAGTTAACCGCGGAATGAGTGGCGAAATAGTAAATAAGACGTCGGTGGAAATATGGTAGTAGGGAAATTTGGAAGGACTTGTGCTATTAGGCGATGATTTTGAAAGGATCGGGTAGGTTTGGATAAAGTGATATGATTAAGACGAGGGTACGGAGGAAAAAGGAATTGTGACGAATGGGGATGTGTTAATAAGACAGCTGCCCGAATGTGTCGTGAGGGCGTTTTGGGAATATGATAAAATTCCAACGTACTCAACATTATGTGTAGAAGGTCGTGCGGTGAGAAAGACGCAGTCAGGAAAGCGTTAAAGCGTCGTATTCCATCAAAGTTCTAAAGTTAAGCGTGCTGGCGTGAGAGCAATTCCAGGATGGGTGACCCCCCTGGGAGGTTTTCTGAAAATCCTATGAATCCAAAGGTAAGGAGCGAATAAGAAAGCGAGGTGGTCTAAGAGAGATTAGAGTATGTGGAGCGGCCAGAAACCTTAAAAGGACACGCAGGACGGTGTGAATCAGGTCGGCGAAGAAAAGGAGTTAGCGGAAGGAAAGGAATAAAAAGGAAACGAGACAACAGTGTAGTAATAGGCTATGATGTATGACTGAGGATATGAGTACCATAAGCGGAGGATTGTGAAAGACTAAGTTATAGGAAGGCAAGAAATAAGACAGAATGAATGCTAGAAAATGACTGAGGTGACACGGATAAAATGTGAACGCATAGAGCACATTTTGAAAATGAGAAAAAGGACTATGTAAGAGTAGTATGTTCTGAACGACCTGGAGGTAGTATAAGATTCCTCGTGTGCGGAAAAAGAAACAGGCATGAATAGATAATGGTATAAGCATACCCCTAAAAGGGGGGGAAGCGGGTAAGAGAAATGCGAGAGAGGGAATGAGAACAGTTGATATGATAGTGTGTTTGGTATGGACGTCCGGGCTACCAATGAGGCCCCCCCCCCTCACCGAAGTAAGTAGTGAAATCGGGAGACTAACAATAAGTGTATAAGAGCCAGGATGGTGTTTGAGGCAGTGCGAGAAGTTTTGCAAAAACCTCAAATGACAGGACGCTAGAAGAATGGAGGTGTATGAAGAAAAAGAGTATGACGAGAGATAGTATGAAGGACAGCGATAGCTATAAAAAGGGAGCTCCCCCAAGGTGCTTATGAGACCCCGTACAACTAAGTCGAACATTCGAGGACGAATGTTCTAAAGGGGGGAAGAATGTTATACCTCGCATTTCGCACGTCGGAATATTTTTAAGTTGGTTGCGAAGAATTATGGACAAGGTTATCTTACGACTTTGTTTTACGACAAGCGGCTTATGATTTTGTTGGAAGGAAGCATTAAGGAAAAATTTGGAGCAAAAATGTGAGTTTTGGAAACTAAGAATTCATGAATAATGTAGCCATGTGGCCGGCCACATGAGGTGTGGGCCATGGCCACATGGATGTTTAGTAAATGGATATATATATATGTGTGTAATCACTACCATGCAAGACTTGTTCAACTTTTGTAAGTCAAGGAATTTCTAGAAAGTTTGAGAAAAATTGGACAAAGAAAGGAGGGAGAAAAACGGCTAAGAGGGCACATGACCAGCCATGTGCCCCAACAAATATATATATATATATATATATATATACAAGTGTGGCATACAAGACTCAAGACAACATTCTACAATTCTAGAGAAGTCAAGAAAAAGAAAAGAAAAGAAAGAGAGAGAGAGTCGGTACGTCGCCATGGTCGGGCCGAATCGCCTCCAATTTTTGGTTAAGAAAAATTAATCTCTTCTTGTTTTCCTACTAATTAGAAGGTCCTTGTCGACATGAGCTAGTTTTGGAGCAAGCAAGGCATTCGTTGCATGATTCATTCTCTTAGCCGAGGGAAACTAGGTGGGAGAAAGGTATGGATCAATTTCATTTTTCATGTCCTAGGGATGATTTATACATGTTGTAATATGTGTAAGTGGATGAGAATCATGGAACTTGGATGTGTTGAAAGGTAGCCGTGTGTATGTGTTGGTGTAGGTACGACGAACAAATTTTATTTAGTGCTTGGTTGATATTGTTATGGACGTTTTGAGCATGTCGTAATGTATCGAAATGAATGAAATGCATGAAGTTGTGTGTGTTGAGGGGCTGACCGAATGGTGGCTGCTCGTGTAGGAGAGATGGGCTAATTTTATTTGATAGAATTTAGTTGTCGTATTGTGAATTCTACAATGTGAAATGAAAGTTTAATGACTTATGTTGGTGTTGCAATTGTTGTGGGCTGTTTTGGAAAGTTCATATGATTTTAATATGTTTTCTCATAATTGTAAGGATTACGTTGTAACGTTTGGAATTGTGGACGTAGTTTATGAATATGGAAGGTAGAAATGTGTTGTCGTTACCCTTGTTGAACTTGGAGGATCTCGGGTGATATTGGACGATGAAGGGGCTGATTTGAAGCTTAATGTGATTTCAATATGTTTTCTTGAATGTATGGAAATGATGTTGTTAACATATGAGGTTGTCGACGTAGTTTATGAATTTGAAAGAAAGAAATATGTCGTTATCGTTTTCATTAAGTTGGGAGGTCTCGGGTAAGATTGGATGTTGGTTTGGATATCTTGAATTGCCTATCGATATTGTTATTATGATTATTGGTTTGGTTGTTGTTGATATTAGCCGAGTTGAATTCTCGGGTTGGTGAATATATAGGGGAGGTGCTGCCGAAATTTCCGTAGAAAAGTAATGGCCTGAAATGAGATTCTTCGATGCTTATGGCTAATACTTTATGCCTATTGATGTGTTGTAGATCTTGAGAAGCCGAGACGCAAGTTGGATTAGTTCCGAGGGCGACAAGGTATGTAAAGCTCACCTTTCTTTCTTTGGCATGTCTTAGTACTATTAGGCTATGACCGAGCCCTTGGGGTAGTTCCATTCTTAGAATCCGAGCTTAGGTATGTACTTTGTTCGTTCCGTAAGATCTCTTCTTTAATGGGACCAAAATAAGATTTTTATGTTTTCAAGAGATTGAATTTTCAAAGGTTTTATAAAGCATTTTGACTATAAAAGGGTCCCGAACTTCAAACGTTCGTAACTTTTGCATACGAGCTCGGATCGCCCCGAAACATAATAGGTAACTTCATAAGGCATAACTTTCCCCTAACTAACGTAGTCGGGCTCGGATGGGGGCCGGCACCGGTTCGTGGGGCCCGCGGCTTTTATGCTCGCCCTTAGTAGTCTTTGGAGAAACTTAGTGCTATTTTCTCCTCGACTTCCGCATATGGATTTCTTATTGGTTTAATGACTTATAAATATGATTTTATGCATATGGTTGCTCACGACTCTGCTCGTGCTTATGGTCATCACCTCGTTCACCGGATCCCGGGCCGGTTATGCTTCGTGCACATTATGATATGCATTCGGTGTGATCTTTGTGTTACGGTTCACCGAGCTCCTCTCCGCAGGGCGGGTTCCGTTTGGTGTGATCTTTGTGATATGGTGTTACGGTTGGCTATGATGTGTTACGGGGATATGTCGGGTTACGGAGATCTGAAATCTTCTGGTGTGATGCTGTGGCGTGGCGCCAACGACAGGCGGGCGACCACCGTTCTAAGAGCCTGTGCATGATTTGCATTTTAACTACATATTTTGATACTTTGCATATTATATCCAGTTTCATATTTTGTTCCTATGGTTCTGTATTTACGCTTTACATACTCGGTACATATTCCGCATCGACCCCCTTTTCTTCGGGGGGCTGCGTTTCATGCCGCGCGAGCACATTGTGTGAGCTAAAGATATTAGCAGGAAATGTTCCAGCGGGATTGGCGAGCTCCACTTGTCCCGGAGTGATGCCGAGTCAGAGTTTGTGTGTGCTATGATATTCGAGTCATGTTAGAGACTTTGCAGACAGAGTCATATGCATCAGATGTCAGTTGTGAGCGGCTCTATAAGCCGTCGTTTTGTTATACGTTATATTACAGATTTTGTCCGTTCGCAAGTTTGTTTGATTTGAAAGTATGTATTTATGATTCGGTTAAAGGCCCAATGTGAGTACGAGTATTACGATAGTCTGAGGGTTCGCTCGGCCCTGGATAAGGGTCGGGTGCCCATCACACCCTATCGAAAATTGGGGTGTGACAAGAATTTTGCTATCTCGTGACGTAAGCAAGCTAGTATGAGTGGGACAAGTTCCAAGGATTCTCAGAGTTAAGGAAAGAGATAAGATATGCGCCTCACATCTCTTCGTTCATTGAGATTTCCATTACGATCCACTTGATCGAGGCTTGCGTTAAGGACCCCCTGGAAAGTTGTACAAGCAATCTACGAGCATTCCTTGAGATAGAATATGACCATCAACATGTTTCTTAAAGGATGCAAGAGTTGGAAGCCAAGCGAATCGAGAAAGAATACGGTACGCCTCTCATTTTGATACATTAAAGTATATGGTACATTGGTCATCTTGGTCTCGAGTGTTGGGA
This sequence comes from Lycium ferocissimum, assembly GCF_029784015.1. Classification (NCBI taxonomy): domain Eukaryota; kingdom Viridiplantae; phylum Streptophyta; class Magnoliopsida; order Solanales; family Solanaceae; genus Lycium; species Lycium ferocissimum. Next base: position 69,440,717 of record NC_081350.1, on the reverse strand, counting down.
TTCATCTTCGAGGTTACGAGATATTGGATATGTTATCCCATGTATACGAAGGTTGAAGTTCATGTGTAATAAGTATTGGAAGGTTTAGAAGTTAAGCGAATCAAAGGAATTTAGTTTGTTGAAACTTTGGGAAAAATTGGAAGAATTTTAGACGAGATTTTTGGGTCAACTTGGTAGAGGTATACCTCCTAGATTATGAGGAGTAATGGAATCCATGACCTATGTAAATTCAAGTTCAGGGAGTCTTCTTTCCAATGCAATTGGCAGATTGCAATTTGGAGAAAAACGGAGTAAGTTATGGGCGTTTTACGACAGACTGTCCGGGCAGAAGGGGGACCTCGCCGAGCGACCCCCAAAGCGAGGTGGTAGCTCGCTTTGAGCTGCGCTCAGCGAGCCTAAGTGAGGCAGTGCCAATTTCAAGAAAAGCCTAAGTGCCTTTATATCACGAATTGCCTTTCATTTTTCATATCCTCAATCTAAAGAACACCCCTAAATCCTCTCCAAACAATTCCCAACTAAGTTCCATCCAAGTTGCACAAGAAATTACCTTAGGATCACGGAACTAGTAAGGAAAGAATAGTATTCGTGTTGCTTGGTACGTGGCTGCATATTTGAAGTTGAAAACGAAGTGGTTCTTGGAGATTCTGATTATTTAAGGTAAGGTTACAATCTTAACTTGATTATTAAGTCATTTATAGAAAGATATTCTAGTTTAAAGAAAGGAATAACATGTTACAAAGGTCACGAAGTAGTTGTTGGTATGGCTGCCTTGTGAACCGATTTTGGATGGAAATTTGAAGAGATTTTCACTTGTTTATATTGTTGTATATTGCTGTTGTTGTTGATGATGATGTTGTGTATGTTGTGGGCTATTTTGGAGTTGGATTGGAGTCAAAATTAAAGGGGAAATGCTGCCCGAATTTCGTTAAGTTATCTAGCTATTTAAGATGGATGGTAAGAGATTTATATGGTCTAATTATATGTTACCTTGCTTGTAGAGTTGCGAGCTCGGGAAGTAGACGTTGGACATTTAGATAGACCCCAAGGTATGTTAAGGCTATTTTTTTCCTTCTTTTTTGCATGAATCATATGAGAAGAATAAAACGAACAAATGAACGAATGTTATCCATAATGATTCCACTCTTAGAATGTTAGAAAGCTTATGTTCTTCAGATTCTCAATAATGTTACTACTTACCTTTGATGATTCTTGATTTGAACTTGTCATCATTGATTCAGGAGAAGTACGACATATTGATGATGTTAGTCCCATAACGATGTTCGGAGGTTATCGACCCTACACCACTCCGAAAGACCTAGAAGTTATTCCTATGAGTCATTCATGCATTGTATATATATGTATACACTTATTTTACCACCCCTATTGTCGGCCGGGTACGGCACCTATTGTGCACATCACTACAGTTGGGTATGGATAATACCGAGCCTGTCATGGCTAGGTACAGATAAAACCGAGCCTATATTATATGGCGGGGTACAGTATTATGATACATGTATATGATTTTTGAAAGAAAGAATGTATATCGTTCGCCCTCACAGACACTTTTAGATATACAGAGTTATAGACACTTTTAGATATACAGAGTTATACAGATACATTCAGATATATAGATAGACTCTCATGTCTCATATTCCTTTCATAATTCTTTTATATGCTATTTTCATGCCTTACATACTTAGTACATTATTCATACTGACTCCCCAATTCTTTGGGGGCTGCGTTTCATGGCCGCAGGTCTCGTCAGGTTGGTGATCCATCTAGTAGGATGTTGGCTCAGCAAATAGGGTCGATGCACTCCATTTGTTCCGGAGATGCCAGGAGTCAGCATGGTCACACACACACACACACAGATATATATATATATATATATATATATATATATATATATATATATATATATATATATACATATATGCATGGGTACGGCGGGGCCCTGTCCTGGCCACGTTACGTATGTTATCCAGTAGAGGCTAGTAGATAAGTTATGTACAGTCAGATGATGTCCAGACTTGACGTTTCACATGTTGTCACGAAGTTGAGTATGATAGCCTCATTGGCTCTAACAGTATGCCTATTATGTTTATGCAGTTGAGTCCTTCTAGGTTATACTATTTCAGATATGGTTTCTCCTACGAGCCTATAGAGTATCACATGATGGCCCTATTGGCTCACCTATGGTTATGTTTATGTCACAGATGTACGTTAGATGGTGCTTGGCCAATACAGTCAGATGCCCGTCATGACCCTCCAGTTTGGGTCGTGACAAAAGTGGTATCAGAGCAGTTTTGTCCTCGGGTTGTCTACAAGCCGTGTCTAGTAGAGTCTTGTTTATGGGTGTATTTTGCCCCACACTTATAAATAGGAGGCTGCAGGACATTTAGGATGGCTACTTTTTTTTTCTATTCTAGATCGTGCGATATAGCCAAGTTGTTGGGTATGAGATTTCCAGTCATAACCCTGATATTTTTTATAGCTGTGAGATGGATTCTACGAGAAAGAAGATTGATGGTTCAGGGGCTTCCATAGTAAGTCATTCTTATGATACAGACCCATCGGAGGATGTGCCTTCTATTGAGACCGATCCATCAGAAGTTATGTTCTCTATAGAGATAGACCCGTCTGAGATTCAGTAGGAATCAACTGTACAGGTAAGATACCGGCAAGTATTGGGAGATGATCATTCGAGTAATCCTAGGCTGATAGCATCCGCAGAACACGGGCCAAATAAGAACAGTGGTAAGTCTTGGAAGACTAGTATAATTGGTACGTTTGTAGAAGGTTTGGGCGCCATGGAACATCCTGTGGAAGAGCAACCAGAAGAAGAACTTCCCCAACTACCGATGGATCGATTCGTACTAGATCAGAGTTCTCGAGTAGGGCCAAGGTAAGGATTTTCGTTGTTGGGGCTCCAGGATATGAGTGATTGTATAAGGAAGTAAAGTTTATCGTTAAATAGTTTTGGAATGTTATAGGTAAGCTATGTAATATGAGTATTAATTGTAGTAGTAAACATAGATTCACTTGTTAGTTGTCAAAGAAAAGGAAATAAGGGGAATATGCGATTTGGCAATACATAAACCTCTGTGAAGAGGATTGATTGATGAAACGTTTAGAAAGGAAAGATGGAATTTTAGGGAAGGGTGTTCAGATATGATTTACAAGATGAGCTTTATTATTTTGCAGTCTTTCAGAAAAAATCAGCCCTGTGTGGTTGAGTTGTATATCATAAGTGTTTCTATATTGGGCCTTGTAAGGCACGAGAGGTATTTTCTGGGCCGTCTGCAGGTTTGGGATTGTTATAATTATAGAGGAAACTCTGCCGAAATTCCTCGAGGACTTAGGGGAAATTGTAAAAACCTTTAAGTGGGATTATTACAAGAAGAAAGAAAGGGTCTAGCAGTAAAGTAATTAGAAGTGCAATTGGTAGTCAGTTGTGGAACATGTTTAATAGATAAGCATTAGATCAGAAAGGGGGAATAATGAGATACTATGGCAGACGAGAGAGGATAGGATATGAGAATGCGAAAAGGAAACGATGTGCTTGGAGTCATAAGAAATTTTATGTACAGAAAATAATTGAAGGGATAAGTAGCCCAGAAGAAGTTCACAAATCGGAAAAAGTTGACCGACCCTTACATGTCTTCAAAAGACTGAGCTATGGGATGAACTTGATATGTATATGTATATGCAGATGCATGTAATACCGATATGGATTGACAAGTTAGCTTTCACCCGATGATTAAAGAGGAATGTTTTTAAGTTATTATAGGCCAGCCCTACAGAACTTAGCGATGCCTCGAAACAATAGACGGAAAGGAATATGTATGCTAAAGCTCCTTGCTTGGTAGTTTGTTGAACATACGACTATAGCTACATTCTGCGTCATAGCTCAGGTTATCTATTCTGGAACTTACCAGAAATGATTACACGATAAGAGTTTATCATTGTTGATACGAAGGGAAGTGAGAAGTACAGAAAGGAATAGAAAAAGACTATGATAGTGAAAATGAGATAAGATTGATCAATGAAACAAAAGAACGACAAGTGACAAATGTTGAATATGTGTGATATGTATGATAAGAAAAAGAAGAATATGTTAAAGACAGAGAAGGAAAAGTAGAATAGAGGAGAATAAAAAGAACGTCCAGTAGTAATAGTAACCCGATGAGCAAAGTACGAGAGAAATCACACTTTGTGGATATCCCGGTACTAGTAAGAATGTTACGGGATGTTATGGGATGATTGAGGTTTCGGATTGTACCATAAGTAGCATGTGATTAATTTGATTATGGCGAGAGATATGGGATTACTTGATTAGTAAAATACCTTATACATAAGGAAGAAAGTGACTCTATGTCTATACGACATCTCCCCAAGGGATTCACAAAAGGACCACATAGTACCACGTTACTAATACATTGGAGTAGCAGAGAAGAATGCGCCTATGACAGTGTGAGTTGATTGGAGGAGATTATGGAATAATTAATTTTGAGTTTTAAGTCACCATTTTACTACAGAAAAGTTAAAGGTATTCTTGATTACGCTTATGGTTATGGCATTGCGAACGGAATCACTCGCGCAAAGAAATGAGAAGCGGGACAAGAAAATGAATGCGGCATAATTTTGAATGATCAGTGGATCTTATGTGCTTATAGCGATGGTAGTAAATGGAATTACATCCTAGGAAAGCCATGCGGAAGTGTTTTAAGAAGAGATTAGTAAAAAAAAAAAAAAAAAAAAAAAAGGGCAGATCAAGAAATGGCAAGTTTAGGGCTGATGAGGTAAAGGGAACCTGGACTAGTTATGGGCTATGTTTAATAAAGGTGACTAATGCATAATATAGCTGTAACGGTTCGCATTTTCGCGGGCGAGATTAGCGCTCGGAAAAGCTACTTCAAAATCGTTGGTGCTCTTTCGGACTTTGTTTTAAAAGAGTCGCCACCTAATTTTTAGGAAATTAGGAAAACCAGTTTTGAAGGGTTTATTCATACACTGTGAAAAAATCCTTCTTACCTCCAAAGTTCTAGGTAAGGGTTCTGGTGATCCCCTAGGGAAGGTGTTAGGCACCCTAGTATTAAGGATCCGTACTATACGGTTGACCTTCAAATTCCAATGTGTGGGTATTTGCATGAACTGTTTATTTAGCATAAAATTCCCGTAAAGATCTGTCCTTTTATTGCATATCAAATTCTTTGAAATAATTGAGTGCAGTTCCCTTATATATGAGCTTATTTTGGATTTATCATATCCAAATGAATGTATTTCCTCTTATATATGAGGATAAATAGTTTTTGTAAAAAAAGGGAATTATCTTGTTATAGTAAAAAGTGTGTGTGTGTATATTATATATATATATATATATATATCCAGTTCATGCCTTAATCCACACTTGGTTCAGGTTAATCATATATATACATCAAAATGCCTTACTTATTATTTCGTGATTACGAATATGTTTCAAATTTTGTTAAGGAAGAATGTTTTTAGTATTTTGCTTTAAAGGTCCAACTTGGTCCGGCATTGGGCCGTAAAAGAATGGATTTTATTTTGCAATGAATAACTGACGGTAATGCATTTGTTGAGAGCAAAGGATTTAAACCATATAACTTTATGTCTGTTTAAGGAAAAAAGGATTGTTGATTTTTTTAATAAGAAAATGTAATGGGCTTTGACCAAAAAAGGTATCTTGTTTATACTACTTCTGAAAAGGGAGCATTTGGGACAAGGATTGATCAAAATCTTGACTTATAGCAATTTGGTGGGCTTTGGCCCAAAACTCAGTTTTGTTTATGCGGACTTAGTCCAAAACGGCGCCAGTTTTTCCAAACAAAGTGTAGCATTATTTAGTTTTGGGAAATTAACCGTGACTTGCACAAAATCTCTCATTTTTTAACAACTGGTTTTACAATGAAAACGATAATGTATTTCTTTTAATTCTAAAAAAGGGGACTATAGGGCAAGTAATTTTGGTAAAACATTTACATGCCAACACCTACCACTTTTCCTAAAAATCTAGTTTGTTTTATGAAAACCCATTTGATTTACCTCTTAAAAATCCCTTTTAAAGTAAGAAAAATAGGACGGGTTTTGAAAATTCGCGAAGGAACCTAAGGCCCAACTAAACGGCTTAAGTACCCTTTGCCTAAACCGTCTATTTCTAACCATTTGGTTTCCAATAGTAATGTGAGTTTACAACTACAAATACAAACAAAACATATCATGCAATAATAATAAAATGACTTGGGGTGTACCAAGCCCCCTTAACCATTTTCACCCATGGTTGGGCCTTCGTGAATATACATATTAGCTTCCCTTCCTCGGACTCGATAGAGGTCTGAAAGAATTGTCCTATTGAGCCTTTGGCCCGATAGGAAGGCTGTGTCCTTGGCCCAAATGGCCATGCGAAGAGTAAGAGAGGGAAAGGAGAGAAAAAAAAGAATTCGGTTAGACTAGATCCTATGAAATTTCATATAATATATAGAAGGTATACACGTATGGAAATAATTAAGATTGCCAAACTGTCCTAACATGATATTTCTTCCATAGTGCATTTTTTGTGATGTGTGGGCTGAGAATTTTGGAATGAGATTAGGGTGGTTGTCACCATCCTTATTCCCAGTGTCGCACAAGATTCAAGGGGTTTCATCGAACCCTAGACATGGCTGGCACTGGGGGAAGGTTAGACCAACCCCAAATGATCCTCAACATTACCACAATCAAACACAAGGATACACTTAAGACCAAATATCATTGAGCAGTTTGGCCTTTCAAAACAAGGATATAGAGGAATAGGCAAAAATAACTCCCAAGAAACAAAGGACAATACCACACTGTATACCATTACTACCACTCAGTTGCAACAAAGGGGGGCAGGAATATATTCATTAAACATTGAATTATTACAAACTAGAAGTAGTCTTTGCAAATGAGCTTGACAATTTCAGTCATGAAGATATACAAATATGGGCAGATTCTAGGAGTATTCTTTACAAATAAACTTGGCAATTTCAATCATGAAGATACAAACACGGACAGATTCTAATATGGAGTTCTGTCATAGATATACATTGCATATATAAAGGAGACCAAAGCAGGACCAAGTAAAGAGAGAGTATATCCCATGTCATGTTTGCAAAAGGACAAATGCAGGTTGAGCAGACAGGTATAATATAGAGAAAAAGGGAAAAAAAAGGACTAGTTTTAGTTAGGTCTAGACACATAAACAGAGCACATAGGTGGATCTTCAGACACCAGTCAGGTCTAACAAGATGAAAACATCAGGTGGGGAAGTATGCATGCTTCATACACAGTATAGAAAGAATGTAAAAAAATCATCCATGTCTCTTTGGTAGAGTTTTTGAAAAGAAGAAGGATCTATATGATCTTAATGGTCTTTAATGATTCAGTTTCAATTCCCTTTCAGGTTTTATGTTTTCCTTTAAGTTCTTCCTTTTGTGTCTAGTTCAGTCATGTAAATATGCACCTAGGTTCATTACTGGGTTTTGCTAAACTATTCATCAACGTATGTCTGATTCTAACCAAGTTTTCTAGGTTCTGGTAACAAAGTTCATATGATTCTAAGAGATTTGTACAGTTAGCATACACCACCATAGGCTTATAAAAGTGTCATGCTGCCTTCTATATGTAGGAAAGGTGTTGTGAACCACACAGTGCTTGGTTCTCCCCTTAATCCCCTCGCAATGCATCTTTAAAAAAAAAAAGCTCTTCTAGGCCATGTGATTTTTAGCTTACCCTCAATCCCTTTCTAATCATAAGGAACATTGCCACAAAAAACTATTTATAGCCAAATGCTTTAACAAGTTCAAATGCATGTACACATAAGTAGACAGGATCATTTAGGCTAGGACTAGAATCATTTTTCACCACTAGATCCAATAAAGAGTCCATACAGTCATAGCATAGGTCAAAGTGTCATCAACAAGTTCCTTAAGCTATTTCAGCTTCATGGGACCATCTCAAATTAGTCTGGGCATTTACCAAGTCATGACACACTATAAACTTCATTTGGCCAAATCATATAAAGTGTATGTGAGACAGTCAATTAAATAGTGATAACTAATTATCTTGACAAAGTATTAAAACTCAGACGCAAACACAAATGACTCAAGAAGTGAAAGGTAGGTAAATTTTCATTTTTTTCTAAATCTTGAACTAGTTTTATTCCAATAGAACTTGTGTAGGAATCTCATGATTTAACAATACAGGTTAGACTAGCAACCTAATCTTAGGTATGGCATGATCACATCTATTGGCTAGAACACAGTGTTGTTTCTTTCTTTGAGGCATTCAGAACTTCTAAGCAGGGTTCAGAGATATTTCAAGAAAACAAATAACCAAACGGCCATGGACTAACCCTGATTCTCAGTGGGGATCCCTTAATACTTAAGCATGATCAAACGTTTTAGCCTTTGACACAACAAGATTCACATAAAAGAAGGAAAAAAGGACAAGGAAAGAAAGACTCAATTGGCAAATGAAATAAATCCCCAAAATGCAATGCAGGTGCAAAGACAATATGATAACTTTATAAACAAGGTTGTATGGCAAACAATTTAGATTTCTTCTCATGTCCTAAAGAGCAACCTCTTCAAAAGATTGACTCAAATCCCTTACTAACTAATCTTTAGGCAGAACCCTTCTCATGAATGCACACAAGATCCAAACTAGCTTAGGTGGTTTTATCCTCCCTCCCTTTTACCTAGTCATGTTTTGATACTGGAGTAGACCAGACTTGCAGAGCAGTGTCAACCTAATAAACTAATGGTTCATTATTAGTCTAACCCTTTTTCTCTAACAGCCTTGATATAGTTCTTCTCTAAACTTATTCCTATTATGGTTCTGTCCTTGATTGATTTTCAAACACTTAACTTAATAATAACTAGCTATTAAGGTTAGGTTCACTCAACATCCATTAATTTTAAGTTTAAATTGTTAGCAACAAGCCAGCTGCCTTCTTTAGTCAAACCCAGTCCAAAGGTCATGATCAAGTAAGAACAATAAGCATTATAGTCTCCCAACAAACCATACATAATCTACAAGTCTTATTTTAGCTCGACTTGTTTTTAATATGAAGTAATAGGCTAGACTGAGCTATGAACAAAACATAAGGCTTTCATTAAAAAAAAAACTATATTCTTAATATGTTTATGTTTTTGATCTCTTGTTCCACCATATCTACCAAGGTCAAACAGTTACTGCACACTATAAAGCTTAACAAGCTAGTAGGAAATAGGAGCAAACCACAGAGAGTGTCAAGTCATGGTACTTGTACAACAATACAACATCAGTCATGGAAGGCATCAGGAGTGAACATAGCATATTTGCACCAAAGATTCTTTAGACACAGATTTAAGGTGATTTTTACTTAGGAATAGTAGGGTGGGAGCATGGCAGTCTCACTTTTTTAGAAGAGGAATATTACAGATCAAGCTGATGAGAGTTATAGACAACTCAAAGTTCAAAACAAAGGTCATTAGACAACACTTAGAGATATGTTCAAGTCACTAATCCTTTTGAGATAGGTATTATCACATTAATAGGCAAGTAATCAAGTAGTGACCCTCTAAACATGTCATGTAGACTTTCAGAAAAAAGCAGCCTTATCAAGAGATCATACAATCTAAATTACTATTCAAACGGTCCTATAATACCCTATGTGTTCCCTAATTAAACTAAACAATCTCCTTATTTAAATATGTTACTGATAGTGCACTGTTGACCCTTATCAAACCTCAAAACCATTTCAAGATAGACCATTTCAAATTTCCAGAAGTCTCAAATATTTTTGTAAAGGATTAGCACTAGTCTAGACCATTCATTCAAGCAAATAGGTAAATACTAGACTAGGCACATAACATAAGAGGGATATCATGTTTAGGAGGGATTCATTCCAAGTCTGTTTAAACAGTGCCAAGGAAAAATCATACTATAAGACTTTCAATCAAAAACATTTAACCACACAAACCAAATATCACACTATGACAAAAATAAAAAAATAGATAAAAAGGTTGAAGTATTACCTTTTTTAAACGCAGCCTTGATAAAGAATGGGACTCGAAAGCTCCTTTGTGCTTCCAACTTTCGAACTCAACCACAGAAAAAGAACAAAATAAATAAAATTTTCAAACTAAAGGACTCAAACTCGCATGGGGGAGTTTTAAGTCTAAAATTATACTTTTAAGCTTAAATTTCAAGTTGGACTTAAATTCTAGCTTTTTTTTGGCTTCCCAAAACTTGTTCTTGTGATGAAGGTTGGGGTTCTATTTATAGAACCCAAAAATTGTAAAGGAACCTAAAAATACCGATGTGGGATGGATGGATTTTCACTCGACAACCTTTGTAAACAAAATCTACGGTATAGATCGACTATAATCAAGAATGCATGGCTAGATCTGAATCTTGTTCTACTCGATCTGGCCCATTTGTACTCGACCAATGAGATTTGAGTGAATACAACATATTACAATCATAAAAAAGCAGGAAATCATATGTTTGACTCAAAATTTAAAGAAAAACTTAAAAGGAGAGTGATTTATACCGTGTTTGGAGTGAGGAAGATGGAAACAAGGCCAAAACCATTAATTGTATCACGTAAGTTATCGTACGAAGGCTGCAAAAGCCCTGTGCCTTCTCTAACGTTGCCATTTTTGGCATGAGAGAGAAAAAGAACGAGGTGGCGGCTAGGGTTAGGGTAAGAGGAAAGAGAGGGGGAAGAGAGAGGGTGTCGGGGAGTGTTTGGTATGAAAAAATGGGAAATGAAAGGAAGGGGGGAGGGTTACCCTTTTTTCCAGATATGCCTTGGGTTAGGTCAGCCTTATTGGGCTGGACTCGGTCCAACAAAATTTTAATTAAAAAAAGGGGCCTTTCTTATGTATACATCAAGTGTATACACATATATTTGTATATATGTGTGTGTATACTTGGTATATATGCTAGGTATATTTAACCAATAATTAAAAGTTAGAGGAAATTTAAATCACGAGAAAATTGGTCCACAAAATACTTTATAAAATAATTTTTTAAAAGTCGACTAACTTGTTAATGGACCTGAAAAAAAGGCTGTAATTAACTGGCCCATTATATTTATTTTAATTACGGCCTTTTAATCAAGTTGAAAATTAGGATAAACCTATTATTTCAAATTAAATACTAACAGGCCAATTTTGCAAAATAAACTAATTTCTTTAAATGGAGGACTAATTAAATGTATTATGCCCAAGGGAAAATCAAAAGGAAAATATATCTATATAAAAGGGCTCAATTTTGCAATAATTATCATTTAATTAATTAACTAGCCTAATCAAAACTCTAAAGGTCAATTATGCTAATTTTATAAAAAATCAGGGGTTAAAAAGGTTAAGCAATTAATTACTTAAACTATTTAGATTATCCAAATTTTCAGAGGTAAAAAAAAAAAAAAAAAAAAAAAAAAAAAAAAGTGTTTGAAAATAATTTTAAATGATTAAATAAGAATTCTTCCTCTTTCTCTCTTTTCTCTTTTAAAATTTAAGTTTAACAAAATCTCATAAAACATCTTGACAATATTTATTATTCTCTAAATAAAAACATGACGCATGAATTTTTTTTTTTTTTTTGGCTAATTTAAAGGGAAGAAATAATGATCTGGGCATTTTATAAAGGTCATTTAAGGTTATTAAAAATGCTCAGCTTATTCACTTATTACCTGGGGACTGCGAGTGACTAAAATAAACTACGGGAGGTCAAAAATTAGGTGTCAACAACTGCCCCTTCAGTGTTCGGGAATGGCGGGACCATCCCTGAGCAACGAAACTTGACTAACCCTAATTTTTGACTGACCCGACTCATTGTACCCTTTGTCTCTATGCAATTTCCACATACATGGCCAGACCCTGGTTTTCGGGTTTCCTACATATCTCATGTTATATGAGAATTCAGGTCGCTTGTAGGTCGACTCAACTAAAGGCTTTTAAGTGATTTGTAAGAAACTCCCCGGGGATCCCAATATTGTGATTAGGTTTCCGTAGAAGACTTGTTAGGATGTGACCCACTCTTGGGGCTTGAGTTTGCCTACATAGCCATAGTTCCTGGGAATCAGGTCACATATAGTTCGACATGCTAGAGAAGAGTAGATCCCTTATGCGGGAGTACCTTCAGACTTCCCGATGTGTATCCAACCGGTCGCGGTTTCTTAGAGACAAAAGAAGAAATAAAACAAGTGAAGTGGTGGCTGAGTCTGATCTTCATTGGCTTTCGAATCCCGGTCGGAGAGCTTGACTCTCATGGGCACCCTATCTTGACCGGCTACGTAAGAAAAAGTTCCATGTTTGCTCCGCAAGTTGTCTGGATCTTACTCAGCAACTGGCTCCTTTTTGGGCGTCTGTGTGCTCCTCTCTTGATTTTAACAATATGCAGATATTCTTGTGGAAATTTAGATGAATAGCCCTCCTGGCTTGTTTGTATGAATTTCCCTCTTGGTTGTTTGTATGAATGGCCCTCTTGGCTTGTTTGTGTGAATTGCCCTCTTGGTTGTTTGTATGAATGGCCCTCTTGGCTGTTTTTATGAATGGCCCTCTTGGCTGTTTGTATGAATGGCCCTCTTGGCTTGTTTGTATGAATGACCCTCTTGGCTATTTGTATAAATGGCGCTCTTGGCTAAATAAATGAATGGCCCTCTTGACATGTAGATGGAAATTATGGCCCTTGTGGCTAGATGATCTTTCTTTCGCCCGTTCTATTGGCTATTGACCCTTGTGGTCGGATATGCCCTTTTTATGCTTGTCATGACCCTTTGGGTCGCATGTACCTTTATGCGCATTAATCGTGACCCTCTTAGTTTGATACATCTCTATTGTTCACTCTTTATGTGACCTCTTTGGTCAGGTGCGTCTTCATTACCCGTTTTTGCTATGATCCTTTTGGTCTCTCTCCTCCGTTTGGGATTTTGCCTTTTGCTTTGCTGTGGGTAAGCTGGTTGGTGGCTTATCCGTTGTCCTATAAAAGGGAAAACATGCATCCACAGAAATATTGTGAGTTTCTTAAGAGGCCAATTATCGTGGTCGCCTTCCTGCCTGGTGTCTCTTCTTGATGCCCCCGGACCCCCTTGGGCTCTATATTCTGAGAGATGTTTTGGGACGCAATTATGTTATAGATATATTTTTCGAAATCGGAGTAAAACTCATAAAGCGCATGTTATCATTATTATTACTACTTCTTAAAAGGTAAATGTTTGTTTTGTTTTATGCGTCATGACGTGTGTTTCCTAGGGATTTTTTTTATTTTTTCGATAGCGCCTACGTATCCTATCGCAGTAGGAATACAGGTCGAACGTAGTTCGGAATAAAGTAATTGAGTTTTGATTTCACTAATAGAGCGACCGGGTCCAGTATGGACTACCTACGTATCCCATCGTGGGGAATTCAGGTCATTGCATAGTTCATTACATAGATAGTTTGTTTTGCTCCTATTCTAGTATGATTACAAGCGAAAGGTACAATTACAAAGAAAGTAAAAATGCGAGTACAAGCAAATAGGAGCCTAAACGCAGTATTTCTTGAGTGCATCTACATTGATGGCCTTGGGCCACTCTTGTCTGTCCATCTCGGCTAAGACCACAACTCCTCCTTAGAGTACTTTTCTGACCATGTATGGTCCCTGCCAGTTCAGCCCAAATTTCCCTTTATATTTCTCTTGGTAAGGGAAGACTCGCTTGAGCACGTCTTGTCCGATCTGGAAAAATCGAGTTTTGACCCGCTTGTTGAAGGCTCTAGACATTCTTTGTCTGTATAGCTGTCTGTGGCATACTGCCACCATTCTTGTTACCTTTATCATGGCCGATTGTTCATAACGGTTCTTGACCCATTCTGCATCCTTCAGTTCTGCTTCTTGGATGATCTTGAGAGAAGGAATCTCCACTTCTGCGGGTATGACTACTTCTGTACCATAAACAAGGAGGTATGAGGTTTCCCCGATCAAAGTTTTGGTGGTCGTTCTATATCCCAACAGAGCATAAGGCAGCTGCTCCTACCAATTCTTGTAGTTATCGACCATTTTCCTCAAAATCCTTTTGATGTTCTTATTGGCAGCTTCTACGGCTCCATTCATTTGCGGCCGATAGGCGGTAGAGTTCGTGTGAGTGATTTTGAATTGTTCACTGATTTCTTTCATCAAATAGCTATTCAGATTGGCACCATTGTCCGTGATGATAGATTCCGACACACCGAAACGACATATCAGATTGTTCTTGACGAAGTCAGCCACGACTTTCTTGGTCACTGACTTGTGGGAAGTTGGCTCTACCTATTTGATGAAGTAATCTATGGCGACTAAGACGAAGCGATGTCCGTTGGAGGCTGGAGGCTCAATGGATCCTATGTCGTCCATTCCCCACGCTACGAAAGGCCAAGGAGAACTCATTGCATGTAATTCTATGGGTGGAACCTTGATCAGATCCCCGTTCATCTGACACTGATGGCACTTTTGCACGAACTTATAGGAGTCATGCTCCATGGTCACCCAGTAATATCCTGTCCTCAGGATTTTCTTAGCGAGGATGAATCCATTTATGTGGGGTCCACATGTCACCGCGTGCATTTCTTTTAGCAATTTTGTGGCCTCTTCGGCATCCACGAATCTGAGGGACCCAAGATCAGGGGTCTTTTGTATAACACTTCCTTATTCAAGAAGAAACTATTGGCCAATCCTGGTTTTCTTTTAATTTGTCGAACTCTCTAGTGGATATTCTCCTTTTTCCAGGTAGGTCTTGATATCGACGTACCATGGTTGGCAATTTGGCTCAGCCTCTACATAGGAGTAGTGAGCCTGCTCTTCCCTCAGTGTGATTTCCAACGGATCAATTTGGGTGCTTTCAGGATGTCGGATCATGGACACTATCGTGGCCAATGCGTCTGCAAACTCTTTTTTGCCCTTGGCGTATGCCTGAAGTCAATACTCTTGAATCTTCCGCACAATCTTTGTGCTAGATTCACATATGGGAGTATTTTATCATTTTTTGTTGCCTAATTTGTCATGACCTAAACCGATGGGTCGTGACGAGTGTCTGACCTCTAGCGACCAAACAACCCTATACTCATATCTGAATCTTACTGAACATCAAGGGCCCACAAGTGACTTCAATTGATCTCATAAATAGATGACATCGAGAACTCTGTACAACCTGTATATACATAAACATGCTGAAGAACGATCTGAAGCTTGCCTGGTCGCTACATATACTGTACACAAAACAATAGAAGCCAACAAGGCTACATCATCTGACTAATACATGCAACTGTTTACAGACCTCTACTCGAATAAAAGTTGCAGAAAGGACGGGACAGGGCCCCGTCATACCCATATGCATATAAATCTCAAAAAGGCTAGCATACCAAAATATCTTTGCAGCTCCAGATACCACTGCTAGATAGAAGTCCTACTAAGCTAGATCACTTGTCGGTCTACCTGAATCTACGGGCATGAACGCAGTCCCCTGAGCAACGGGGAGCCATTACGGGTAATGTACTGAGTATCTAACGCATAAGAGAAACATATATATGTAAGAGTCATGAATAAGATCTGAACTCATAAGCTGAAATAACTATCTGCATGTACTTGTATGAACTAGTATCTGTATGCATCTGCATGAATCTGTAAAACTGATAATGCCACTATAGGCGCATCATTTGCATGCTCATGCCTATCAATGAAGGTCATGCATCTATATATATGTGCGTGTATAATACCTGATATATGTGCGTGTATAACGCCTGTCAAGCCTCTATGGCATCCCACATATCATATCGGCCTCCCTGCGACCATCATCATATACATTGTTGCGGTACGTGCAACGTGATTCTCATATCATCATCATGGTGCACCCGCTGATCAGGTGGTAATGCGTGTATAACACCTATCTCCCTTCTCATACCCTACATATATCTAATATTCGCGCATATAATGCCTTCTGGTCATAGGTTAATGTACATAGATATATAATGAATGTAATGCATGAGTAAACTGTATACATAGACCTGGATACATAAAACTGGACCCATGAACAAAAGGAATAATCATAAACAGGGTACATGAACATCAAAGACTGAAGTACTCCTAATGCTACTAAGAGTAGAGTAATAGGGAAGCTCGCTGACTCGCTTGTTGACTCATATCATAGGATCATGCCAAAGGAAAGAAAAGATAGCCTTAACATACCTCGAACTATATCCAATCATCCAACTTCTAATCCTCGAGCTCGAAAGTCTACAATCAAGATAACGTAGGCCTTAATTAGACTATTTACCTCGCTTACTAATCATTTTAAATACGAATAGAGCTTAACAAATTATGGGCAACATTTCCCTTATAAGCTTAACAACCCTTCACTTCCCATTCAATCCAACATCAACCATAACAACAATAACAATACTTATATATAAAAATATACTCAAATCTATTCCCAATCATATCTTAAAATAGCCCCAAACCACTATCTTAACCTTCATCAACTTACCACTTCCACAAATACCCTCTTTTCGCTTAAAACCACCAAAATCCTTGATAAATAACTTAAATACAAGGGTAGAAATCATTTGCATACCTTGAGGGGCCTAAGATTCCAAGGATCAACTTCAACTCCAACTTCCTAAGCTTTTCAACTTGAAGAAACCCTAGAAACAACCTTCTTCTTGACAAGCACGAGTATACGAGGCTCGGATCTTACCAAATCTCCACTAATAATGATGGAAAATGTTGCGAGAAAAACTACTAGGGTTTCTCTGATTTGGAATGGAGGAAAATGAGAAATAAATTCGTGGATCATATATTTATACTTGGAAGTTAAAAGTTACAGCAGTGCGGTTCGACGAGCGGGTCAACGACCTGTTGACGTGTCGATGATCCGTTGACGTGCTCCGTCGGCCTACGCCTGCAGATTTAGGGCTGCATAAGCTCATTGATTCCGCATTAACGATAGCCCGTTGACTTGCTCAGTCGACCTGCGCCTGCAGATTCAGGGCTACAAAATCCCATCGACGCCGCATTAACGACGGCCCGTCGACATGTCGACGGTCTGTCGACATTAACTGGTGTCTGCAGACTTCTCCGGTTAAGTTAAGATCGCGTCGATTCAATTCGTTCAACGTCTAATCCTGGAAATGGCCAGGAACACCTGCCGGTACCTTTACACACGGGGTAAGACACTTTCTGCCTCTAAACTCGGGCTCGGGTCTCTATTCCAAAGGCATACCCGACCAGGAAACCATAGGTTCTCCTACGACGAAAATGAGAGGTGTAACACAATTTCCTTTTACTTGATTGATGAGAATATCAGAGTCTCAGATTACTAACAACTCCTGTATGTTCATATCCAGCGCCATCCTAAGGCCGAGGATACATGTTTCATATTCTGCCATATTATTGGTACACATAAAGTTGTGCTTTGCGGCCATCGGATAATGCTGACCTGTTTCTGAAATCAACACTGCTCCGATGCCTGACCCTTTATAATTGACTGTTCCATTGAAGAACAATCTCCAGCCCAAAAATGGTTCCACCACCTCTTCTTTCATGGCCATCACCTCCTCGTCCGGGAAGAAAGTCCGTAATGGTTCCAGTTCATCATCCACGGGACTTTCTGCCAGGAGGTCCACTAGGGCCTGTCTTTTGATCGCCTTCTGTGTTACGTGCACGATGTCAAATTCGCTCAACAGCATTTGCCACTTGGCCAATTTTCCTATAGGCATTGGTTTCCGAAAAATGTACCTTAACGGATCCATTCGGGAGATGAGGTGAGTGGTGAACACTGATAGGTAGTGCCTTACCTTTTGGGTTATCTAGGTTAAAGCGCAATGTTTCTCTACGAGCGTGTACCGCGCTTCGCAAGAGGTGAACTTCTTTCTTAAATAGTAGATGGCATGTTCCTTTCTTCCCTCTTCATCATGCTGGGTGAGCATGCACCCGAAAGCTTTCTCCGATACTGACAGGTATAGTAAGAGAGGGCTCCCTGGCCTAGGTGTCACCAAGATGGGAGGATTGGAAAGGTATCTCTTGATCCTGTCGAATGCCTCTTGACACTCTTCTGTCCAATTCGTGGGAGCGTCTTTCTTAAGCAACTTGAGGATTGGCTCTATAATCACAGTTGACTGGGCTATGAATCGTCCGATATAGTTCAACCTTCCCAAGAAAGCTCATAACTTCTTTCTTAGTTTTGGGAGGTAGTAGCTCTTGAATTGCCTTAATTTTGGTAGGGTCTAGTTCAATGCCCCTACGGCTGACTATGAATCCCAGTAATTTACTTGCGGGTACTCGAAATGCGCACTTCGCGGGATTCAACTTTAAATTGAACTTGCGAAGTCTATCGAAGAACTTACGCAAATGCACAGTTTGCTAGAACTTTCCCTTGATTTTATGATGAAATTATCCACACAGACCTCAATCTCTTGATGTATTATATCATGGAACAGGGTAGTCATGGCTCTGATGTATATGGCGCCAGCATTTTTTAGGCCAAATGGCATCACCCTGTAGTGGTAGACTCCCCAAGGGGTGATGGTCTTTTTCAAAGCATCTTTTCGCTTATGCGAGTATCCGGGTGGTACCCGGCGAATAATCCATGAATGACCGCAGCTTCATGCTTGGTGCGCTTTTCTATCGTGATATGGATGTTTAGAAGGAAGTTGTCTTCTAGACTGGCCCGACTCGGTAGTCTACACAGATTCGAATCTTTCCATCATTTTTGGGTACTGGCACTATGTTGGCCACCAAGGTCGGGTAGGACGTCACTTTCACTATCCAGAATTTGCCTTGTTTCCCCACTTCATCCTTTATCCTAATACTCAAGTCAGGCTTAAACGTCCGAGACTTTTGCTTAACTGGTGTGAATCCTTCCTTAATAGGCAATATGTGAGCTATGATTTTCGTGCCCAAACCCGGCATATCTGTGTATGACTAGGCGAAGACATCCACGTATTCCTTTAATAGAGCTACGAGCTCCTCTTTCTGTGAAGCCCCCAAATGGGCACTGATTCGCGTCTCCTTGATGTCCTCCTCGTCACCGAGGTTGATTACCTCGGTCTCATCCATATTTGGTTTTCTCTTTTCTTCTAGCTCTTCTAATTCTTCTGCCAGTCCCTCTGGCATCATTGTTGATTCATCGTACTCCTCATATTCCTTAGGCCCGTTTTTCTCATTCATTTCATGACACGTCATGATGTTTTCGGTTGTTTTATTATAGATACTACTGAAAATGCGTTAGGCGCAGTAAGGTTAGGTTTATTATTACCTATTATGTGCATTAAGTTAGAAAACCTTTATTATTATTATTATTATTATTATTATTATTATTATTATTATTATTATTATTATTATTATTATTATTATTATTATTATTATTATTATTATTATTATTATTATTATTATTATTATTATTATTATTATTATTATTATTATTATTATTATTATTATTATTATTATTATTATTATACGATAAAGATAGCCATTTTGTGAAAATCGAGGCTTTTCATTAACTTAAAGGCAATTGGCTACAACTGTGGTCCTGGTCTGGAACAATGTAGGAACATTTCCCTTTTTATCCATTACAAAGAAATTTAGGAAAAAGGTGATCATTCGGGCCTCAACCGATGTCACCATTTTTAGCAAAGGTTTTAAGGAAAAATCCATCTCCCTACCGAGGGACCAAGAGGGGGGTGGACGTCCAATTGTTCAGGCGCTCTCCTGACCTTAGACTGTGTATGCGGGTGCCTTTGGTTTTCTTCAATGACCGTGTAGCATCCCTCTTTTTGAAATAGCGATGTGAGACTCCCATCCATTCCTTTTTCGTTTAGCGTCGACATCTTTCTGGGGATAGATTGGTACAGATTCGAAATTGGACGAGGCAAGTTCCTTGTTTTGGGCTCTCTTTTCATCGCCCTTGTGAGCTCATCTTCACTAGGAGTATACCCTAGACCGAAGTGGTAGTCCTCTTTTGGGATAGGGACAGGCTCTGTTATCCCTCTGAGGTCTCTTCCTAGGCCTTTGCCTGTTTCGAAACCGTTTTTTTTAGCATGGTGGAGGCAATCATTCTAGAGATAGCTGGCATTGTCCTACCAGTCTCTTCCTCAACATGAGTGGCCCCAACATATTCCACCACATGAAATTTCGGCGAGTGAGGGCTCCCTTCGATCATAGGAACGATATTGTAGGGATATTTCTGATTATCCTTCTCAGCTGCCACAACAATTTCCTGTCCTTGCCATTCAAATTTCATGGCTTGGTGTAGAGTTGATGGGATTGCACCGGCGGAGTGTATCCAGGGTCTTCCCAAGAGCATATTGTAATTGGCAGTAATTGCCATAACCTGGAATTCTGCTGTGAAAGATGCAGGTCCAACCTGGATCCGTAGGTCTATCTCTCCAAGGGAATCACTGAGAGACCCGTCAAACCCTCTGACGTTCGTTCCACTTTGGCAAATCTTGCTTATATCGCAGCCGAGTTGGGTTAATGTGGTGACAGGGCAAATATTGAGGCCTGATCCATTATCCACCAGCACCCTCCCTATTGCTTTACCGTGGCATTCCACGGTGATGTTAAGGGCTCTGTTGTGAGCGGTTCCTTCTACCGGCAGATCCTCTTTGGAGAAGCAGATCTTGTGTTCTCCAATAATATGGGCTACCAGCCGGCCCGTGTCCTCACCGGCTGCATCGGTTGGCATGTGTGCTTCGTCTAATCTCTCATGAGAGCCTTTTGTGTGATGGGAGTCTGGCTAGGGACCGACAAGACCGATTTTTGCATCGGTGTTTTCTTCAAGTGTTCAACAATGAAGCAATCTTTCAGTTGCATGCGCTGCCAGAAGTCCTCAGCTTCTCCTTCAATTATCGCTCTATTTTGGGTGTTTTCCTTTCTTGCAACATTCTGAGCTAATTCCTCAGGAGTGTAACATCTTCTGGAGCAGTTCATGCCTTGGGACATGGCTGCTTGGGTAGTAATTGGCTTTGTGGTAGTGTATGGGTACACTACCTGAGCCACCAAGGGTGTTGGGATCAAGGCTTTGAATCTTGATGACATTTTCGTGGCTCCCAGTGTTAGGACAAGGACTTTGAAATTTGGGTGTTCTTGCAGTATGAAGGAGGCCACTGTGTGTTCCAGGGATACGACTGCTTTGGGGATTAATGCTCTGCAAGCTTCCTAATCTTTATTATTTTTAATCATGTGGACTCCGTTGTTTCTATGGTTGGGTAACAGTTTTGTGTTCACATTAGGAGTTGCGGTTTCCAAGACGATTTTATTCTTATCAATCAGATCTTGGATTTTGTGCTTGAGGTTTATACAGTCTTCAGTGCTGTGCCCATTTCCTCCTGAATTATAGGCACAAATCTGATCGGCCCCATAAAATCTATTTCCCGTCTGTTTCGATTTTGGTGAAACCTTCTGAATCAAACCTGCGATCAATAACATTTCAAAAAGTTGAGCCCTAGGCTCGAGGAGCGTGGCGAATTCCCTTACTGGCCTTCTCTTGAACGCAGGACGTGGAGCATTGTGTGTTGGAGGTAGCGGTTGATTTTGATAATTTTGGGGTGGTTGATAGGCTTGTGGTGGGTTATTTGGGCGATAATTCTATTGGGGTGGTTCTTGGTAGGTGGGAACGGACACTAGGCATAGCCGTGTAAGCCTGTACGGTGGTGCTAAAGTTGGTTTGTGCGTAGTACATAGGTGTTGGATAATTTATGAGGGGTGTAGCTATGTGGGTGGATTGCGGTTCTTTTGGGCTTGGATTTGGGGTGTGGGATACGCTGGCCACGTCCTCTTTCTTCTTGTAGAAGATTCCTGTAGCAGCTTGCCCCGATGCCTTGTTGAAGATGCTAACTATTTTCCCATATTTGAGGCCATCTTCTATAGCCTCTCCCATTTTGACCAATTCAACAAACGGTCTTCTGGCCATGGATAACATTCTATCATAGAAATCAGGTTCTTGAGACCTGATGAACATAGAGACTAGCTCTCCTTCACACATTGGAGGCTGCACACGAGCCGCCTCGGCCCTCCACCTACTGGCAAACTCCCTGTAGTTTTTCATTGATTTCTGTTTGACCTTTTCCAGATAATAGCAGTCTGGCACTGTTTCGACGTTGAAGCGAAACCTTTCCATGAAGGATTCCGCCATGTCTTCCCGAACATTCCATTGCCACATATCTTGAGTCGCGAACCATGCAGCGGCTTCTGCAGTCAGGCTACGACTGAATAGTCGCATGATCAGAGGTTCATTTTTCTTTACTCCAACCAATTAGTCACAGTAGGATCGGAGGTGTGCCTTGGGGTTACTTGCTCCATTGAACATTTCAAATTTCGAGATTTTGAACCCCTCTAGTAAGTCTAAATCTAGGTGAATGCATAGGTCATCATATCTTAGGCCTGTAGCATTTCTTGCAGACCTGTTGGATTTCTCCAGCAATTCCTCCATTATCTTCTCCATATCTCTTTCCCGCTTATCCTGTTCGGCTCTCTAGGACCTTTTCATTTCTTCGTAATGGTCTAGTTTTTTGTGCCCGGAGAGCACACGCTAGGGATGTTGGAAGTGAAGAACGAGACCTGGTGGGCGGTATGGTTGAGCGGGGCAGTGGCAGTTTGTCTAGTTGGCAGAGCTAGAGGACGCAACTGGCCTGCCGGACCAACAAAATGAGGAACATGGTAAGAAGGAACTGAGTGGGTGGTCCTTGGGACATGGGTGTATTTTCCTGGGGGAGGAGTGCGGTAAGAAGTTCCAACATGATTTGGGTTGAAACTCAGTGTAGGCAGGATGGTTCCTGGTGGGTATATGAGGATGTGATTGGGCATAGGTGAGCTCAGGGAAGGGAATGAAGGAGGAGGCCTTCTTTCCTCTGTCGAGGCGTTCTTGCCTGCATTCGTTGTCTCATTTCGGGCTACCTTTTCTTGTAGAGCTGTAACGGCAATTAGCAGTGTCGTGATTACATCTTTCTGGGGTGATACTTCTTGCGGATCTTGGGTATCCCCGTCACGAAGGGCGAGCTCAGTTCCGTTCTTGGGAGTACCAGCCATTTTCCCTTTGCCTTTGTCTGCGAGGGATGCTAACGCGGCTTTGGATCTTGTAAAGTATACCAGCTTTTAGTGCTACGCTAATCGGCCTCGTTCTATAAGACAAGAATAACTCAACGATAGATAATGTTAGTTACTGGTCATAAAGTACAAAACAAGATATCACGAATTGGTATTTAATGCGCTCATAACACGTAAAGTCATATATTAAGCTTGAACACTTTGATCCTCTGTCTTAAAGGCTCAGATGTTTGGGGTGGATCTTGGTCCAATGGGCTTTATGGCAGACTTACCCTGGCAAACCCCCTTGTTACAGAAGTTAAGCAAATAGAGGAAGGGGGTGGGGGGATTGTAATTTATATTATCTAGGGGCCGAGTCTTACATAGACTACTTACGTATCCCACCAAGGGAAATCAGGCCCTATCGTACTTTGTTTTAAAAAAGAAGGATATATATATATATATCCTTTAAACTAAACCTAGCTAAAGACATCCCCAAACCAGGCCCGGCTAGGGCTTCCCGCGTATCCCTTCTTAGGGACGGCAGGTCGGCGCGGTTCCTTATAATATTTATGGAGAAGGGGCAACTTTTTATGTGCAAAAATGGGGACACCTATTATCTACCCATAAACACAGCTCTGCGAGTCACTATCCTTACGAACTTGCTCTCTCTCGCTCCCATTCTTTCTTAGTATTGTGGTGGTAAGATGCCAAGATCTCTTCGGTACTGATCTTATGTTCCAGTTCGGGTTTGAAGGCGTAGCACTCTTCTATATCATGCCCTATAGCTCCTGTATGATACAGAAAAAACTTGTTCCTGTTAGGCCCTAATGGTGCGGGCTCGTGGGCAGGTTCCACGGGTCTAACCTTCCTTAGACTAGCCAGAGTCGAGAATATGCGGGCGTACGATTCCTCAAAGATTGTGAAATCATACCGCCAGATCTGAGTGGTAGCAGTGACTCCTTCTCCAGGGGTGATAGGATCATGGACTAGTAGGGTGTGTGGCCCCCACAGAGTCCCGGTGATCCTATCATCGATCAGACATCAAATTCTTCTTCTCAACCCCAAGCACTTGTTTAGGGTGTGACCAGCCTGGTTTTGGTGGAACGGACATCTCTTGTGTGCATACACTAACTCGGGCGGCAGCAACCTAACCCTGGTGGTGCAAGGCACTCCTGTGGTAACCATCCTTTCATACACCTTGTAGCGGTTCTATTTTTTCCGATTCATATTTGCACTTGCCTCATTTGAAAAGAAAAGTGTCCCGGGGAAGTACGGTTGTCAATCGTACCGGGAAAAAGGAAAAAATATACTTCTACATGGATGGTGCTCTAAATGAACTTTATTTTAGAGTCACCACCTAATTTTTAGGAAATTAGGAAAACCAGTTCGAAAAGGGTTAATTCAAAATGGTTAAATTTTAAAAGAATCCTAATCTAACCAAAGTTCAGGTAAGGCTTCTGGTGATCCCCCGGGGAAGGTGTTAGGCACCCGGTATTAAAGATCCGTAAAATATGGTTGACCTACAAGTTCTAATAGCCTGCCTTTGTAGATATAATTTGTTTATGGTAATAAAAACTGCTTCGGTCTATATTTCCGCAGAGAAAAGTTAGTCGTTCATGCAGAATATACTTGATTTCAAAAAATGAAGGTGGTAGAGTTTGCCCAAAATTGGGCGTTGGATTTCGGACTAGAACACTTAGGCTAATACCCGAAGGCTCTTAACCTAAGTAGGACTCTACGTAAGTCCACCCAAAATAGTTTTGAAAAAAATATTTTTTGTATAGAAAGTAGTTTTTTAGGAAAATAGTTTTAGGCCTACTATTATAGTCTGCATATTAATCATATTCTACATATATAGTCCATTTTATTCTATATTTTTCAAGTTTTAGTCAAGTTTTATTTTTTGTCTAAGTCTAAATAGTCACAATCAGTCCTACAAGTTTTGAACATCGGTCCGAATCAGTCCATATGTCACAAGTCCACAGGTCTCATAAACGTTCAATTTAGTCCTTAATTTCATACAAAAACAGCAGTTTTAGTCCTTCTGTCCAAATCAGCCCCAAGTTTGCGTTAATGTCTCAAAATTAGTCTTAATTTTGTAGCAAATTCATTGTTTGGCAACTTTAAAATACGTGATAATCTCATAAGGGCTCCAATTGACATAATAATTGCGCAAATAACAATGTCAAGTACATAATTAATGGAGATAGAGAGTTTGGGCTGACCAAGCCGAAAAGGAAAGTATTTATGCAATCGCGCCTTAAATCAATTGTATGCTCCATTTTGCTCCAAGAGAAAGGTTGACTCAATCTAGATACGTTAGTGGGGCCCACCAACGGGTTTCAGGTGGACAAGAAAACAAGGGTATACATGACATTAGAATATATGCACAAGTAAACCAAGTATGATGAATTAAACTAGACATGGTTATTAAATAGCCAAAAATTTAATTACATAATATTTGGGCCTAGCCCGATATAAATATAAACTCGAAACTGCTACCAATACTGCCAAAGGAAGCCCAATAAAGACAAGGGAGCTACTAGAATCGAAAACACAAAAGCAGTCGGCCCAAAAAAGCCAAATCATCAAAGGTCCAGAACTAGAGGCCCAAGGCTAGAACCTCAAAATTTCTCTAAGTGTGGAAACCACTTTGTGCGCTGAATATACGCTGATATACACTTCATTAGGAGAGCAAACCAATGCTTGCATACCCTCATATATATATTCAATATATACCTCAACGTAACCCCTTTAATCCCCAGAAATCAAAAGGTTAGATCAAGATCCCCAGAAGCTTCATTTTTACCAAAAAAACATGAGACTTCTGATTGGTTTTAAAAGCAGACAAGATCCCAGAATTTCTACTAAGGCAAATCAACGACCTACTCAATATCAAAATAACCTCAAATGAACCATTAAACTCAACTGCAAACTCTAGAGCCATTTCTAGAAACTAATAGGGCTAGAAAATAATTCAGATGATGAGAGAATCAGACAAACACTATTCTACAATTTTCAAGCAGTGGCATAGCTTAAGCAAGAACAACATATATGTTAAGATAGCTAAGGGCAGATAGTAGGATTTTGAAAGTGAGGAGGTATAGATGAAGGAGGGTCAACAAGGCACAGAAATGCACAAGTAATCAACAGGGACAATACTCAGTCTCAAACAGCTTTCAACAAGATTAAATAGCCAACAAGCAATTCCAATGGGCGTTAGTTTATTCACTGGATTCATTTTAAACTGAAAAGGAGTTAAATCAGTCCTAGAAGGGTCATTTTGTAGCCATATTCCCTACTCCAACAAGTTACAGGATCAAACAACAAGATTTTAAGCCCTCTTAACTAGCTTCAACCTTAAGCAAATTCAAATACTAAGTGATCAGGTCTGCTTATTTAACAAGTATTCCAAGTTTCAAATTTAGTCAACGTCCAGCATGATCAGAGATTTTTAGCTAATCATAAGGATCATCTCATTCATTTAAAAAGTCCTAGGGCACTATATGGTCTCAAAATGATGACTTAATGTTAGGCCTCATCCCTAGGATTAAACAAATAGATCCAAACACCAACATCAAGTCCAAACAGGATCATAACAAGTTATAACAAAAGGTGAAAAGGAGCCAGATACTATCCTAGGTACAAGTGGTTCATTTCAAGTTGAAGCAAGTCATAAGTTAGGGCAGTCTCTAACATAAGCCATAAAGGTTCACATAATCCAGAACTGGAACTAAGATGACACATGCCATTATCCTAGGTTCACAAGTAATTCATTAAACATGTTTTTGCTTCAAACAATTAAGTGAAATAGGGAATCTAGTATGTTAAAACTTCAGAAAAACTCATAAACAAGTGGCAAAGAATATGTACAGGTGAGCAGATACTACACTTGGTTCTCTTAAACAACTTTAGTTCCAGTTTTAGCATTATTCTAGGTTCAACAAAGTCCAAGTTTTATTAGATTCATAGTATAACTTCAGAAGGGAAGATTTGGCCAAGGGTCAAACCTTAAGAATCAAACACACAAAAGTGAAGGGAAAGGGACATGAACTGCCACTATACTCAATTTTAACACTTCCTAAATTCAGTTTTAATTTTCTTTTATACCCCTATGCAATCTAGTAAACAAGAATATATTAAGACTGCCTATTCAATACTCAAATCAAAAGCGAAAACACAGAAAGGGGTTACATGACAATCTAGACAAATGACTAGTAAAGAAAAAAGACAAGTTACTACAAGATCAAGAAACATGCAATAGTTTAAAAGGCACTGGCCTAGTTCCCTCAACTACCAGTTTTGAAACAGGAAGATAGGTTTTTAAACTTCCTACCCTCCATTTCCTTTTAAAGAAGCTTTACCAGATAACTATTAACAACACACACAGGTTTTAAAAATAACCCTTGAACAACAATACATAGGTTTTCATTTTAATGCTTTATGTCACTCTTAGCAGCTTCCAAATCCTCAGAAGTCAGGTTCAGAAAAAAAAAATTTTAAAAAAAACTTTTCATTCATTTAGCAAAGATAAAAAATGATAGGCAACAACAACAACAAGCCCAGTATAATCCCACCATGTAGGGTCTGGAAAGATAAAAAAATGATAGGACAGTGTATAAACCGAGCAAAAAAGTCTAAATGGATAACACAAGTTCTCCTTATAGTTTAACAGTCACATAATTAAAACAAGAAGCTAGAAACTTATCCATTTTTAGGAAGAACCATTTTAAGTTTTTACTAGTTCTAGGGATTATAAAAGATCAAATTACATGCCATGAACCTGCTTTGACACTGTGATACATAAAGAGTGCCAAAATCTTTCCCAGAAATACTCAAACAAACCAAGAAGAGAAAGTTAAACATCAGCTATTTCAAACCAGATTTCCAACACAAGCTCATCAAGCTAACCTTTAAAAGACATTGGACTATTAAAGGTGATTCATAACCAACTGGACTAATCTAAGTAAACAACAAATGACAAGGAACTAAATTCATTCTTGAAAATTTAGATTCAACAGTTCTGAGAAATCCAAGCTCTTTTATAGTAAGACCAATTTTAAAGTTATTGTCACGACCCTAATTACCGATCGTGCGAGCACCTACCTTATTATCACTAGTAGGCGAACCCTTACCCATTAACCCATTAATCATTAGCCAACTTCAACTTCATTAGTCATTTATTAACATTCAATAGACAAGTGAATGAATCGATAAATAAAACAAGTCATAATTAATAGACAATATAAGTGCGGAAATCTAACTATTACACCCCCAAAATCTTAAAGTCATCGTACAAGGACTGTAACCAACAACGTCTAAAGAATGAAGTACATCTCGAATATAACAAATAATGTCTGGAATGAAAGTAGACATATGGAAAGAAAGATCTTCAGGTGGCATGGATGGATAGAAGCTCACCCTCGGATCTAATCGTGCAAACTAGCTTCAAGCTAGAGATGTAATCTAGATGAAATCTCTGGAACACAATCTGCACTAAAAAAGGGTACAGCAAGGTAGTATCAGTACAAACACTATGTACCGGTAAGCATCATAGGCCGACTAAGATTAGTTCACGCATATAAGTATAAAATCAACAAGATAAATAGATAGGCACTTAACACTCAAATCTAAGTCACAGAATATCCCATAACAAAATCACAACCTAAGATGAAGCTTCTAAACCACAAGTCTGTCAAGCTTCAATAACCTCACCTGATAATCACAGGTCCAAGTTCCTTCCCTAGGTAGAGTCACTAATCCACAATTTAACTCAATCAATAATCATATTAATACCACAACAGCCGTTTCAGCAAACACACAAAAATTAGAACTGAATTAGCCATATAATAATGCAGAATAAAATGTAATGATTTGCAATGCAAAATATGATGATATGCTATGCAATGCACTGGCCAAATACACATTGTACACACATGCTACTGATGTCATAGCTCGGTAGTCATGACCTGCAGGGGACCCATGGTGTCACGACCCAACCCCGTAGGCCGTGACTAGTGCCCGAGCTGGTACCCAATCAAGTTTGCAAATCCTTTGTGAAAGGTTACGTTACACTGTCTTCCTTCGAACTGTTTAAAGGATTCTCTGATTTTTTTGGTTGCATTTACACCTGATAACTATAATCGTCCACAACTGGCATAATGAGGAACTTATATATAGAAAGGCATGACGTCGTCTCAAAACTGTCGCATATATATACATATCACAACAACCTGTCTCCTGAGGAGTTACAACTTTCAACGTATAATATCACACATAAGCAGCAAAGGCCGTCATAATATGGGGAACGTTCCGGCCATACACGAGCCAACAAGGCTACCATAACACACGGCTTCCAAACACACACACATATATATATATATATATATATATATATATATATATATATATATATATATCTGTGCAAGACGACAAGGCTGCCACTACGAATGGGAACGCCCCAAAACATAAGTCATACAGATACAACCGAACAGTAACTACACATAACCCACACATATGTCTACGACCTCTAAGAGTAACAACGGTATCATATGACGGGACGGGGCCCCGCCGTGCCCCGGATAAACACATATATACAATAAGAGGATGTTGTACCAAAAATATAGGCTCCGGAACAAGGGAGCACTCCAAGATAGCAGAATAGATATCCTAGGCTGGCGGATCACCAAAGCGAGCGTCTGTACCTGCGGGCATGAAACGCAGCCCCCCGAAGAAAGGGGGTCAGTACGAGATGTGTACTGAGTATATAAAGCATGAAATACAGTAAACAGGATTATAACCGAAATAAGAAGTACAGAAAATTAGTACAATAGCTAGGATACCAAAATGCTTGCTTTTGAAACACAAATCATGCATGTCAATATCACATATATCATATCCGGCCCATTATGGGACTCGGTGAACATGGTCGCCACCCCGTCTTTGGCACCATAACACAAAGATACTCCCCGAACACAAGATAACTCCGAAAGTACAGCACGCATAACTCCATATCACAAGATAACACCATAACAAGAATAACACCATAATATATATATATATATATATATATATATATATATATATATATCGCACCCGCCCCCTACTAGTGAGGGACGCGGTGAACAATGCAGTGAAACCGTGCACGATAACATACCCGGCCCGGGACTCGATGAAAAATGTAACATCAGTATGCACGAGCAGAGTAGTGAGTAACCATATGCATATAAATCATCTTTTGAGACCCAATAGATAAGTAGACTAATCAACGCTCGAGTATCAGGATGATAGTCATACTCAGTACTCTTTGAATATCATTATGAACTATATCAAATAAAAGCCTCAGGGATCATAGACATGTATCAAATTAATACGAGATAGCTTATGAGAGTTAAGGACACTATTCGTTATAGAATCTTTTAAGAACAGGAACTTTTATATATCATTTACCATCCGATCATGTAGAAGACTCGAGGGCAGTAGCTCAACTACTTTAAGAATTCTAACATCAAGAAGTGAATAAGAATCATAAACATGCTCGGAACTTATGAATAGAGTTACCCCAAAGCTCATATCGTTTCATACTTACATCTAGGACATGCCAAAAGAAAGAAAGGATAGGCTTTACATACCTTTAGCATTTACTCGCGACACAACACGTATACGCTGTCCAATAGTGTCTCAACCTATATTAAGACGCCAAGAACTACGATTAAACTACGGAGAGATTCAAAACGTATCCTAACGTTAATAATTCCTTTCTAGATAATTAGACGACGTTTCACTTATATTCAAACCAACCACATACAACCAAGCCAACATCACTAATCATACATTCAAGTATCAACCTGAGACTATTCAAACATGACTCGAGCACACTCCGGACAGCCCGTACAACACTCCAAAACATCCCAACCAACACACAATATAACATATAATCTTTCAAGCTCAACAAGAAAAACAACAACACATTTTTTTCTTCCAAATTCATGAACTATACCAACAACCACACGTTAACAACATCATTCACATAAATGCAAGAACTACATTAACATCATATTAGCTTCTACAACAGCCCACAAACAATTACAACTCCAACTTGAACCATTTAACCCTTCATTCTCATCATAAAATCCATAATAACAACAACCAAATACTAAGTAAAATTTGTTCACCATTCTTACACAAAACAGCCCCTACACGGCCTCAATACCAACATACATAATTCCTTGAATTTCATCTATAACTACACCTTACAACACGCTCAAACCATCCTCAATACATGTAAAAGAAGATTAAACCTTACCTTTAACACTTGACTTCTCAACTTGGCTAGAATTTGTGCCTTGAACTAATACTTGTTCTTGCTACCTAGGATCAATCCCACATTGTTATACACCTTCCAAAGGGTTGAAATACTTGAAGGAAATTATTTTTTGACCAACATTCAAGGGCTTCAATCTCGGCCAGCCATGGCCGAGAGCCTCTCTTTCTATCTCTAAGGTTCCTTAGGTTTGTGAAGATGATGAAATGGTTTCCTTGTCATCAATTTACCTTAAATATGACTCATACAAGGTGGACACATGTCCCACTCATGGCTTGAGCCAATCAAATTTGGCCAAGCCATGGGTGGGGCCCACACGGCCACTTATGGCTAATTAGAGAAATAATTAAATCTTAATCTCACTTAATAATGTAATCATGGTCAATTAATCCCTCATCTCCATTAATATTTCTATACCAAATAAAATTTATAAGCAACTTGTGCATTAAAATAAAATCGGAGGTTAAAAGTCTCTACCTCGTATCCCAAAATTGTCTTGTCCTTAACTTATCGCGATTAGCTTAAAATATCCAATGTACAAAAATACGGGATATAACACATGGTGTCCATGTACCACTCGTTCCGGAACACTCCTCAGACCCGAGCCATAAATCCTCCGCCCCGGAAAGAACCTCGGTCACGGACCCACATCCTGTATCACTCATTCCAGAACACTTCTTGGACCCGAGTCACTTACTACCCTCCGCCAGAAATTTACCTCGGACTCGAGCTTATACACCCTCCGTTTCGGAAAGAGCCTCAGACCGGAGCCGCTCGATTCTACAAGAAACACTGTTACATCCCTCTTAATGAGCAATTATCAAGTAGTATATTATTTTCATCCAGAAGATCATATTGGCTTCTCACCACAATTGTCATCAATTTGTATCACAAGTTCATCATGAAGATTATATTAACTTCTGGACAATTTCACATCACAATGTATGTCTCAATGTATTTCAGTTCATTAGTATGTATGCACTATGAACAATCACCAATATCAATGTCAAACATAAGGCATCATTCCAAAAGTCTTCCAAACCATTTCCATCATGCATGAGTGTATGAATGCATAAATGAATGTAAACGTGGTAAATCATTACAAGCCAATAAAGCAACAGTGAAGGTACAAGTCACAAAGCCACAAGTCATATCAAGACTTGGATCAACTCGCTTCCATGAAATGAATCATACAATCATCTCAACCAACATAATAGTCTATGTCCCTCTTTACTTCCACGTAGCAAGTACGCCTCACAACTAAGTCTTGTATCACCAAGAAGCTCCACTTTTCTATATATTATCATCAACAGCAATCATACATCATGTTTTCATCTACATACTGTCATAAGTTTATATCACAATTCAAGCCTAAACTCATTATCCTTACTTTCTCTGATAACATGTGTCATAATAAGATAGAACTGAGTATAACATGACAATTTAGGCATTAAGTCAAATCACAATAACAGGGCAACAAGCCACCATCAACAACAATCAACCTAATAGAAATCCATCCCAAATCGCCACAGTATGAATACAACTACACCTCATATATCAGTAAATAAATTAATGGAGACCAGCCCACAAAATCAGAAGTCATACCAACCTAGCTAATATCTAGCCAAACACCATGTCCGAAGACCTAATCGTGCTTTCTCCCATCAATTCTACACAACACATATGTTTCGCTAATCAAAGTCTAACTAAAGTAAGCCATAACCTACCTGGAATGCCGAGCAACAATCTCGAATTGCCAAACCATAGCCTGGCCTTCCTCTTTGGAGAACCTCAAAATGATTAACGTCTATCAAATATGAATTCTGTGTCAGAATACGAATCTAAGGATACCCATATTGCCATAGTTTTACCCGAAACCCCAAAATGGACCCAAAATAGCTAAACCCGAGCCACAAGGGCAAAACTGGAATTTTATTAAAAATTTAGATACAATATAGTCAAAATAGTACTCTACGAGTCTAAACGAGTCCAGCGATACCAGTATTGCTATACTTTTAGAAAAATGTCTAAAATACCCCTACAATGTGAATCCGGGTTCATGAGGGTAAGATGGGAAATCTAGTGCACAATTATGTTATCCATCATCTAGTTAACCTTCAATCTTAATTTCATTGAATTCTATTCATCACAAGATATCAAAATTCATCCTTTCTATTTTTAGCCCTAGGGTTCTTAACCATTAGTTCTTCACCATTAGTGTGTAGGAATGACTATGAGATGATGATAATTGATACATAAATAATGAATACTAGATTAGAATCTTACCCCAAAGTGCTTGTGAATGCTTTTCGGTTGCTCTCCCCCCAACCCTCTAACTATTGAAGGTTTCATAAATTCTTGGGTTTTAATCTTGCACTCATCATTAATGGAGCTTAAGCTTCTCAAGGTATTTGAGGAAGGAGAAATAATGAATCACGTAAGGGTTTGCACTTACCTTCAAGGAGGAACTTCACCCTAGCCCTAGGAAAATAGTCTCTCATATTCTAAGGAAGTGTTTTTGGGTTTAGGATGGGAAAAACTTGAAAAAAAGACATTAAAAACGGACCTACTGCCCAGTTGGGCCGCTGTGGCGGTCACCCGGCCGCAATAGCGGTCCTCTGGTTCTTACGCGGCAACCAGGCACCGAATGAGCCCAAACGAAAACGGGCATAACTCCCTCATCCGGAGGCCAAACATATCGATTCTTTTTCCTATAGCTTCGTAATTTCGATACGGATCTAATGGTTCAAACATCACTCAAAAAAAAGGTCAGATCATAAATCTGGAGCCATTTCTATCCACAGACCTCCGGCGAAAACACCGAATACGAGCGCGACCAAACCCCAAACCCATCTGAAACTCTTTGGAACCTCACCAAAACTTGTGGACAAGTTCAAAATCATCATAATAACATATTGGAACTTCCAAAACATAGAAACAGAGTAATCCTAACCCGACGTTGACCATGGTCAACTCTAACTCATCAACTTAACTAGTTTCTCTATGAATGACTCGATTTCCACTCGAACCTTGCGGAACCCAACCCAATGACTTTTTTAAGTTATATGTCATACTAACATGACATGGGGAAGGGTCAACAGGGTTATTAGGTCAAAAGCACTATAACGACCAGGTGGGCCGTTACATCAGCTACCAATTTACCAATCGTTCGTCCTCGAACGAAGAAGGGGAGTACGAAGGCTGACGATAACCCAAGGACATGCATCATAACCACACAGAAGGCTCCACGGCACTAAGTGCGCCCTAACCATTATTCATTCATCTTATCAGTCAAAGCTTATTTCTAACTTTAACTCAAAGACCCAATTTCCATATTTGTGTACTCGAACCTACCACGGGAATTGCTATAACACATATGCGTCATCTAATATATCGAAATTGATCATACTAATCCCAAATCATTCCTCTAATGATTACAACTTCTCTAGACTCTTATGATCACCAAGGCGATCAGCAACTCATTCTTAGATCAATAAACTAAGACTTCCTATCTCAACATGCTTTGATTAATGCCAACTATGTCACCCTTTTAACTATCAATCGTTCAAGCCAAGTAACAGTTTATCACAGCCTTACCTGAAGCTCTCTGTTCTATCACTTACTTAATACTCCAAAAGGACCACATGAAACCCAACAGCCTTATCTATTCCCCCAACACATTTACCCTATTTTCCTCGAGACTAATTCATTAGGACACTCTTCATAACATCTCATCGGAACTGTTTAACATCCCTATATTTCTCACATCATGGAAAATTTACTATTTATTAGGAAGTCACAACAATTTATCAACTCTTAGACAAATCTCAACTACCATCACTTTTTAAATTATTCCTCATATCTATCTCAACAAACCAGGACTCACACCTGCTTCACTAAGTTCATAATTAACCCTTTTCTGACTTAGACAACTAATTTAACTAGGTTCATCATTACTTTAATACAACAGAATTTAACTCAGAGATCTCGAAATTAAGCCTTATCTTAGCAAGATGCCATACAACTCGGGAACACCAACCAACAAACATATATTCAAGCTCAATAACCACATAGGTAATTACAAGAACATAGTACAATAAATAATATCATCTCTCATGAGCCATAAGTAATACAATAACCACTAGAGTCTCCGTTTCTGTTATCCAACCAATGTCCCCTATAGCCTACGAGATACTAGAACTTACCAATTCATACATAACCCTCAAGTCAACTTCACATTGTATAACCTCAACATAATTCTCAAATTATTAGCTCTTGTTTCGAACAATTCCTCTTTTTATCCTTAATTAATCTTAGTCTAGATTAGAGATTCAAGCTTATGCTTTAGTACTTCATGAAATCCCATCTTACTATTGGCAAGACTCACCAATTAAACTAATATTTAAAGCCTATTACTCAATTCTCAATGCTAAGTAGAACCTCATCTTCTCCAACTAATCCCCATACAATTGCACTATTAATGCAAGCCTAAGATGATAGATAATCATAAGATAAGGTAAGTGCACTCACCTCCAAAAGAAACAAATTCAAATTAAAAACACGGCTTACTGTTTCCCGTCGACCGCTGCGGTGGTCAAACCACCGCTACAGCGGTCTCACTATGGCGGCCAAATGACAGTGTCATGACCCGACCGGAGGGCCATGACGGGCACCCGGTGCTAACCCACCCGGGCTCCTCTTATCGTACATTCACATTCACATCTAGGTGAGCCACATAGCTTACGCATAATTTCTATACATCAATATTGCTAAACTCAAAATTATCAAAACAACACATTCATAGCATCATCAACAACTATGCCTATATCCATATGCTTAAGCCGATGAGGCTATCAAAATAATGTACAAAATATGAGCCGACAAGGCTGCAAGACATCTAACCATACAAAACTGTCTACGAGCCTCTAAGAAGAGTATGTAACATCGAATAGGCGGGACAGGACCCCGCCATGCCCATAGGTATGTACATAAAAGAACAATACCCAAAAGCTGTAGCTCCAGAAGAAATGGAGCTCCTCTATGCTGTCCCTGAATAAGAAATCTATGGATCAAGCCTGTCTCCCTGTCCACTTGCGGGTATGACGCAGCGTCCACAAGTAAAAGGACGTCAGTACGAATAATGTACTGAGTATGTAAAGCATAATCAACATCATAGTAGGAGCATAAGATACAGCATAAGAATTAGCATAAGAAATAGCATAAGATGGGAGAATCGGGAGGTAATAGAGTCATTTGTACCTCTAGTGGCCATCATCATATTTACTTACTTGTCTCTCATAGGGACCTTCCATTTCTAATGCTTACTCGTGTATATATATATATATATATATATATATATATATATATATATATATATATATATATATATATATATATATATATATATATTCGTATTCATACCCATATTTGTATCCATACCATACCCGACCATGAAGGTTCGGTGTTTCACATACCCGACCATGATAAAACTCACGATTATACATACGAACGGCCTACCAAGGCTCGGTGTTATCCGTGTCCAATCTCGGAGAGGCGCGTGCGATAAGTATCGTAACGGCCATATAAGCTCGGTGTTACATAATAGTCATACATACTTAGACACGTATACACAAAAGTCCTCAAGTATCATCAACATCATTACCATCATCGTTTTCATTACATCTATCCTTAGAGGATCAACTACCATATAAAGGAGATACTAGAATCGTGAAAGTATCGAGAATCATGAGCTTTGGTAATCTTAGCGATAGAGTCATTTGGAAGACATTACGAAACTCATGAACGGATATATAACAAAGGAACCATGCCTTAATGAAAGAAGGGTTAGCCTTACATACCTCTTCGTCTTCTTAACTACTTAACGTTCACCGTTGAATCTTGAACAATCTACATTTAGAAGGATTCATACCATGGTTAAGCTTTAATGACACTCTTAAATTCAAACTAGAATAATTCATGATCTAATGAAAATTGGGAAGAAAGATTTCCATTTCGTCAACTTCCACCATATTACAAAACAACTTCCAAACATCCATAACACACCCACAATATCATAATCGAGTAATCACATTCCACTAAGCCTGTAAAATTCATCCTTATGCTCAACTTATACCAACAACTTCACACGCATTTTAGCACATTTTCATACAATACTTCCTCATCACCATTACTGCCTTCCATAACAAGATTATATCCATAATATACTAAGAATCATGACTCAAGTTAGCTTACTACTCAAAAACATCACAAAAGTTACATTTAACCCTGATTTTCTACTTTCTTCTTCTACCCAAATACCAATCTAACAACCAAGCATTCATGATAACATGAAATAAGCATGAAAACTAACCTTTTATCTCATGGGAATGAGCTTTGGAGCAGCTAACAAATCATGTGAAAACCCTAGCTTCAATACCCAAGAATCTCTTGCAGCCTACTAACCCTAGCAAGACTTCTAACACATGGGTACCTTGATTCTTGCCTCTTGATCTTTGTTTTCTCTTGGATTGGGATAGAATATGCTTGGAGAAGGGTTTTGAGCTCTCAAAACTTGTGGAAAATGAAAAATGAAATAAATAAACCAAGACTATGTATTTATACTAAACATAAAAATTCAGCCCGATGGACTTATACGGTCCGTATAATATTATACGGTCCGTATAAGTGGGCCGTATAACACCACCATGGGAAAGTCCCTTTCTGAAATAGGTCAAGTTATACGGACCCCCTTATACGGACCGTATAAAGTTATACGGACTGTATAGGTGGTCGTATAACATTACCAAGAAAATGACCCTTTCTGTGAAGGTCATGTTGTACGGACCCTCCTTATACAGACCGTATAAAGTTATATGGACCGTATAAGTGGTCGTATAACTCCCAGTTATGCGAAACTTCCTCTCGTTGATTCGTTTGACTTCCAATCCTCGTGGAACCTTCTAGGCACTTACATAATACTTCATTAACCATACAATAGGCTCTATATCAGCCCCTCAAGATATCACCAAATAAATATTAGCTCAATTATAGCAAAAACCTTTCCGAACACGACTTACATTTCACTTCCTTCCACAAACTAAAGCTCATATATTCGTATGACTTCAAAATCATATAGTATGTGTCTCGTAAGGATTTCATAATCACCTTAAACTCACATTGGTCTACTTTCAGGGCAACAAATCAGCAATTTTTTTCGAGGTGTAACAGCCCGCTATAGCAGACCCAAAAGAAAAACGGACCCTCGCTATGGCGGTCCAAGTTCCGCTATAGCGACGTCGCCATAGCGGGACATGGCCCGCCACGGCGGACACATTGAACAATGATCGACCGCTGGCAGCGAGGGGCTCACCGCTATAGTGGTGCCGCCATAGCGGTACAAGCCCCGCCGCAGCAGTCTCCTTTGGGCAGTAAGCTTGACTTTTGCCTAGTTTTCAACTCTATCACCTAACATTTCATCCGAGACCTCACACACACAAACAAAACATGCATATTAATGTAAAAACACCATATGGACTCACCCGTGGCCTCGAAATTCCTAACGGAGGTCTAATCTACTGCGTCACCCCCCGATGGACTCAATACAAACGAACAATAATCACAAACTGGTCGCATAAGAGTTTAGAGAAGGGGTTTCCACCATTCATGGAAGAATAAGACAAGGAAATACAGATACCAATTGGAATAGTCTAGATACCAATTTGAATGAACTAGCATGAAAGAATGAAAGATATGGAAGTTTCCTAAGTGTCCTATAGCCTCTCGCAGATAGATACGGAGCTCTTCGCACCGATCCGCAAGACTCTACTAGACACGTCCTTGTACAACGAGATTCACGAACCTAAAGCTCTGATACCAACTATCACGACCCTAATTACCCATCGTGCGGGCACCTACCTTATTATCACTAGTAGGCGAACCCTTACCCATTAACCCATTAATCATTAGCCAACTTCAACTTCTTTAACCATTTATTAACAGTCAATAGACAAGTAAATGAATCGATAAATAAAACAAGTCATAATAAATATATAATATAAGTGCGGAAGTCTAACTATTACACCCCCAAAATCTGAAAGTCATCGTACAAGGACTCTAACCAACAACGTCTAAAGAATGAAGTATATGTAGAATATAACAAATAATGTCTGGAATAAAAGTAGACATCTGGAAAGAGAGATCTTCAGGTGGCATGAATGGATAGAAGCTCACCCTCGGATCTGATCGAGTAAACTTGCTTCAAGCTAGAGATGTAATCCGGATGAAATCTACGGGAACACGATCGGCACTCAAAAAGGTCAAAGCAAGGTAGTATCAAGTACAAACACTATGTCTGGGTAAGCATCATAGGCCGACTAAAATTAGTTCACGCATATAAATATAAAATCAACAAGATAAACAGATAGACACTTAACACTCAAATCTAAGTCACAGAATATCCTATAACAAAATCACAGCCTAAGATGAATCTTCTAAACCAAAGCCACAAGGGCAAAACTGGAATTTTATTAAAAATTCAGATACAATATAGTCAAAATAGTACTCTACGAGTCTAAACGAGTCCAGCGATACCAGTATTGCTATACTTTTAGAAAAATATCTAAAATACCCCTACAATGTGAATCCTGGTTCATGAGGGTAAGATGAGAAATTTAGTGCACAATTATGTTACCCATCATCTAGTTAACCTTCAATCTTAATTTCATGGAATTCTATTCATCAAAAGATATCCAAATTTATCCTTTCTATTTTTAGCCCTAGGGTTCTTAACCCATTAGTTCTTCGCAATTATGTGTAGGAATGACTATGAGATGATGATAATTGACACATAAATAATGAATACTAGGTTAGAATCTTACCCCAAAGTGCTTGTGAATGCTTTTCGGTTGCTCTCTCCCCAACCCTTCAACTATTGAAGGATTCATCAATTTTTGGG
Source organism: Lycium ferocissimum (assembly GCF_029784015.1). Classification (NCBI taxonomy): domain Eukaryota; kingdom Viridiplantae; phylum Streptophyta; class Magnoliopsida; order Solanales; family Solanaceae; genus Lycium; species Lycium ferocissimum. The sequence continues at coordinate 69,400,374 of NC_081350.1, read as the reverse complement.
TTTTAATCTTGCACTCACCATTAATGGAGCTTAAGCTTGTCAAGGGATTTGAGGAAGGAGAAATAATGAATCACGTAAGGGTTTGCACTTACCTTTAAGGAGGAACTTCACCTTAGCCCTAGGAAAATAGCCTCTCACATTCTAAGGAAGTGTTTTTGGGTTTAGGATGGGAAAAACTTGAAAAAAAAGACATTAAAAACGGACCTACTTCCCAGTTGGGCCGCTGTGGCAGTCACCAGGCCGCTATAGCGGTCCTCTGGTCGCTACCAGCGGCCAGCTGGAGCAGCCCGAACGAAAACGGGCGTAACTCCCTCATCTGGAGGCCAAGCGCATCAATTCTTTTTCCTATAGCTTCATAATTTTGATACGGATCTAATGGTTCAAACCTCACTCAAAACAAAGGTCGGATGATAAATCTGGAGCCATTTCTATCCATAGAGCTCCGGCGAAAACACCGAATACGAGCGCGACCAAACCCCAAACCCATTTGAAACTCTTTGGAACCTCACCAAAACGTGTGGACTAGTTAAAAATCATCATAATAACATATTGAAACTTTCAAAACATAGACACGGGGTGATCCTAACCCGACGTTGACCATGGTCAACTCTAACTCGTCAACTTAACTAGTTTCTCCATGAATGATTCAATTTACAGTCGAACCTTCCGGAACCCAACCCAATGACTTTGTTAAGTTATATATCATACTAACATGACATGGCGAAGGGTCAACTATTGTAATTAGGTCAAAAGCACTACAACAACTAGGTGGGTCGTTACAGTTATATCTGGAAGAAAAAACATGTTTAACACCTAGAACCCTGTCAAGCAAACAAAAACCAACAAACAAACTTGATCCTTAACCAACATGACAAGATCCTTCTTCGAACATAGTGAGCAGAAATCAACAAGGACAGGATTAAACACACAAATTTCTATAGAAACAGTGTTAAATTTAAATAAAGATTGCCATAACATTGCTAGAATATCAAACAACTACTATAACCATACTCATAGCCAAACACAACCAATTATGCTTCATTCCCTTTAAGTTTCAAAGTCAGAAAAAAAAAACCTTTACTTGATCCAAATTCCAAACAAACCACCTTATAGCAGCTTAAACAATCACTAAGACTACATTATCAATAAAGTTTTAAAGCAAAGAGATAACCAAATCAGTATCCAAGATCTCAAACACATATCAAAACAACATAGAATCATTTAGGTGCACATTTGAAGCTAAAATTTAATAAAAATAACTAGAATAGGATGATCACCATTCTATGGGGCAACCAAAAGATCAAATGAGGGATTAGGTCACCACTTCAGACACTAACACTCAAAAATTTCCCAAACAGCCTATTTGTTCTTGATAATATTATATTTTTGAAGTAATAATAATCGTATATTAATGATAGTATCATATATTATGTAGTATATAATAGAAGAATTTGGAAAAAAAATGGTGTGATTATCCAAACCCTTCTATTTTTTAGAAATTTTTTCGACTCCTAAAAATGTTAAAGACCTTTTCAATTTTATAGAGTGAAAGTTTCAACCCTAGGACAAAAATAACCCCAGAATCGAATTTCCCCCCAATTTCAACAAACCTCAACCTATTAATTCAAATAAATCAAGTAAAGACAATAGAAATCCTAAATTCGTACTCATACAGCACTAAAATCCCCTTAATTCGGGCAGAATAGTACAAAAGGACAGTAGCACAGATCACAAATAGTACAAACAATGAAAAAAATCAGAAATCATACCAAACCAATGAAAGAAATTGGAACTTTGGTCACAAAGGATAATACACGTCCTTAAAACCAGTACAAAGGATGAATTTCACGGCCACGCATCGGAAAAATCGCCACAACACAACCTCTCATGTGTGGTGTGGTGGCACCAGGTGGCTAAGAGCTCTTGGCTCCGCCCAGGGCATCCCATACCACGAGAGATAGTAGGGAAATGTCACGATCCAACTAGTGGGCCATGACGGGTACCCGGAGCTGACTATCGAGCACCACTCATCATGCTGTCTATCATACTCAGCCTGAACATACATCATTCTCAACATCAGACTTATCATGAAACAATCTCCAAATATCTCCCAAAACATATGTGCATACATAGGCCCATAAGGCTACAAAATTATATACAAAGTATAGGCTAAAGAAGTCTCATAACATCTATTACCCACACATAAGTATCTACGAGCCTCTACTAGAATACTGAGATCATAAGGAAGTGGCAGGATGTCGCCATGCCCCAAATGTCTACACAAAAGAATATACCAATGAGCGGTAACTCCGGAGTAGTGGAGTGCTCCTGTACAGCTGCTGGTAAGGCTCCTAGGTGTCCGGGTCGTCTCCCTGTCTACCTATGGGCATGAACATAGCGTCCATAAAAGAAATGACGTCAACACGAACAATGTACTGAGTATGTAAGGCATATATAATAACGTAATATGGAAGTATAGAAAGCATAAGAAGAAAGGATAACTGTAACGGATCGCCTCTTGAGACGGAATCATGCATGCTCACTTTTACCTTTAAAACATATCACATATACATACATAAACTGTCTGAATCAATAACATCATTAGCCCGCGTCCGGGGTAATCATCTCACGCCGCTCACTAGTGGTGTCTGCCCACGCCATATAAACACGTTGTTATCATAAGCGGCCCGCCTTAGCGATGCTACTCGCCCATCTAGGCACGGTGTAATGATCATTATCTATAAGCCGCCCGCCTTAGCGGTGCTTCCCGATCATCTAGCCACGGTGTAATCATCATCATATATTTAACCTGAAGCATGTATAAGAGCTCAAGCAAAAGCTGTAACTCTATCGGAGTGACGTAAGGTCGGTAACCTCCAATTATATTATGGAATAATCATAATTATCATGTCTCACCTTGCAGGAACTAGCATTATAAGGAGAGACTACCAACAATGATTAACATCAAGGAATCATGTAAAAATCATGAACATCATAATAGCATTATATCATGAGCTTTAAAATCTCTGGACATAGATTCATCATTATCATGATCATAATCATAACACATCTCTTAGCTCTATCTCATGAGAAGCTCTTAGTAATCATAGACTTATAATTTTTTCAAAATGTAACGAAGCCATGGAAAGATAGAGGAAATCTTGTTATAGGAATCATGCCTTCGAAAAGAAGGGCTAGCCTTACATACCTTTACATCTCTTTACAATTAATGCCCTCTTTCCAAGCTTACGATTCTACCTTCAAGAGGATTCATATTAGGATTAGGTAATTGAATACATACTTAAGTCTAAACTAGAATGACTAAGAGCTAACGGAAATTGGGCAGCATTTCCTTTGTTTCTACAACTTTCTCCATATAATCAACAACTCCCAAATATCATTAACAACACCCAAGACATCATAATCAGTAAACTTCTTCAAGTTAAACATTGTTCAAGAATACCACTATTTTCATATTTGAACTTCATACTCTACTTTCTTCCATAATCCAAGTCTTTCAACTACTCAATATTCTTAGTAACATGAATTAAATGTGAAACTCACCTTTGATCACATAGGAATGGTCTTTAGATGAAAATACTCCACTTGGAGAAAAGCTCAACTTCAATTCCAAAGGAATTTCTAGCTTCCATTAACCCTAATGAGCACCCATGCACTTGATTTCCCTTGATTATTGGAGTTTGATCTTTAATCTCTCTTGAATTTATGTTAATATAGTGAAGGGAATATTCTAGAGTTTTCAGAACTTGTGGGGAAGGTGGGATTTGAAAAATAAGAACAAGGGTCGTCTAGTTATTGCTGGGACTGGAATATTCCAGAGAGGCGGTTCGACGAGCGGATCGACTTGAGCCTGTAGATCAGCGATTGCAACAACATATTGACAGTGCACAGTGATGGTCCGTCGACATGTCGATGGCCATCAACATTGATTGGTGTCTATAGAATTTCCTGAATCAATTCAGATCACGTCAATTCAATTTATTCAACTTCTAACCCCATAAATTACCGGGAATACCTGCTGGTACATTTGTACACAGGGTAAGGCACTTTCTACCTTAACTTCTCCAACGAGATTTCTTCTCTCGCCTCAAATGTCTTTGGAATCTTAATTAGAATCATTAAGTATCCCTTCTTACTTGTAGGGGCATCATATACACCTTAACTTGCGTTAGTCTATTCGCCGCATAACAACCCAAAATTCTGAGGTGTAACAATCTCCCCCCCTTAGGAACATTCGTCCTTAAATGTTAAGTTCTCGGGGATTCTACAAAAATTTTGCCAGATTTTCTCCTGTACTATGACACTACCATCCTGTCACAATAACTCAAAATAACACCACCATACAGGGCTACAACATCAACCAGAAACTTGGCCACACACGACCCAAAACAGTAAAAGAAAGCTCTATGTACCTGGAGACAATGGTGTCTCATCTTGAACCTCTTCTGTTGGGGGTGGAAATAAGTACTAGTATGGATTTCATATCTTCTTACGCTTCCCAATGCACCTCTTTTACTTTTGCACCCCCTCATAATACCTTCGTCAAGCTTATATTTTTAGTTCTTCTTTCACTACCCCAGAACCATTTGGGAGTGCAGTAAGAAATCCTCTCCGAGTCTTTTAATAATATTTCTAAATCTGGCTTCCAGATGAAATTTCCACATTCCACTAATTTGATACTCTCCCATTCTGGCAAGCTTCATACGGCCATCTGGATATATCATTTCCAGATCATCTTGACAGGTTTTTAAAGGCCTAACGCACGTGCTTCTAGCATGCCTTGAAAAGTTAGAAAACGAGCTCTATCCACTTATCCATCTCAGAATAGGGGGTTTACTAGAATGACCTATCTTTCCCAGATCTCTCGGAATGCATCGATCTTCAGGTACCGGTAGAGAACCAAGCATTTTAGCCTAAAAAATTTTCATAGATAGTTTATACGATTCTTTACAATTTCAACACCCATCTCAACTCTAGGTTTATCTTCATTCTTGACTAGTGCCACAAAATTGTCTTACACAAGTTTACTCCCTATTATTTTCTTCACCACCAGCTCTCGCTTTCAGTTTCTCATGTAAATCCGTCTTACTGCATTTACCTCACGATGCGGCCTTAATTCCTTCGTGTTTGAGTACTCTAAGCTTGGAATTCTCGTATCACCCATACACTTTCTCTTCCAAACGATCATACATATTTGTTCCTCTTCATTGTAGGTTGATACCGTCAAGTATTCACATGCTTTCAAATAGTTCATCTCCATTTGTGTCACGACCCAATCGGAGGGCCATGACGGGCATCTCGGTGCTAACCCACCCGGGCACCTCTCATCGTACATTCACATTCACATCTAGGTAAGCCTGGCCTACTCATAATTTCTATACATCAATACTACGAATGTCATTGGGCAATGACACTTCTTATATCAATATCGACAACTATGCCCATATCCATATACACGAGCTAACGAAGCTAACAAAATATTGTACAAAATATGAGCCGACAAGGCTAAAAGACATCTAGCTATACACAACCGTCTACGAGCCTCTAAAGGGAGTATATATCATCATATAGGCGGGACAGGGCCCCGCCATGCCCATAGGTATGTACACAAAAGAACAATACCAGCAGTTGCAGCTCCGGATCAAATGGAGCTCCTCTAATGTAGTCTCTGAACAAGCAATCTACGAATCGAGTCTATCTCTCTGTCCACCTGTAGGCATGACACAACGTCCACAAATAAAAGGACGTCAGTACGAATAATGTAATGAGTATATAAAGCATAATCAACATCATAAAAGAAGCATAAGAAATAACATAAAATAGAAAAGTCATGGGATGATAGAGCCATTTGTACCTCTAGCGACAATCATCATGTTTTCTCACCTTTTTTTCCTAATAGGAACCTTTCATTTTCAATACTTACTTATGTATTAGTACCATAACCGACCATGAAGGTTCGGTGTTTCACATACCCGGCCATGATAAGGCTCGGTGTCATACATACCTGGCCCTACTAAGGCTCAGTGTCATTCGTACCCAACTGCAGTGGTGTGCGCACAATAGACGTTATACCCGGCCATAGAAGCTCGGTGTTACATAATAGCCATACGTACTTATACACATATACATAAGAGTCCATAAGTATCATCAACATCATCATCATTATCGTTTTCGTTACATCTTTCCTTAGAGGATCAACTATCATATAGAGGAGGTAATAGCATCGTGAAAATATCGAGAATCATGAGCTTTAGTAATTCTAGGGATAGGGTCATTTGGAGGACATTATGGAACCCATGAGAAGGTATATAGAAAAGGAATCATGCCTTAATGAAAGAAGGGTTAGCCTTAAATACCTCGTCGTCTTCTTAACTACTTAACGTTCACCGTCGAGCTTGAGAAATCTATATTTAGAAGGATTCATACCATGGTTAAGCCTTAATGATACTCTTAAATGCAAACTAGAATAATTCATGATCTAATGAAAATTGGGCAGCATTTCCCCTATTTCGTCAACTTCCACCATATTACAAAACAACTCCCAAATAACCATAATAACATCCATAATATCATAGTCAAGTACTCACATTCCATTAAGTCTTCAAAATTCATTCTCATGTTCAACTTATACTACCAACTTCACATCAACCCTTAGCACATTTTCATGCAACTCTTCCTCATCATCATCATTACCTTTTATAATAAGAATATATCCATATCATACTAAGAATCATGATTCAAGTTGGCTTACTACTCAAAAAAATCATGAAAACTATATTTAGACCTCATCTTCAACTTTCTCCTTCTACCCAGGTTGTTCAACAACTAAGCATTCTTAATTTCACTAAATAAGCATGAAAACTAACCTTTTATCTCATAAGAAAGAGCTTTGGATCAGCTATCAACTTATATGAAAACCCTAGCTTCAATACCCAAAAATTTCTTCAATACACATGGGTATCTTGATTCGTGCCTCTTAATCTTTGTTTTCTCTTGGGTTGGAGTGGAATATGCTTGGAGAAGGGTTTTGGAGCTCTCAAGACTTTTGAAAATATGGGAAATGAAATAAAAGAATAAGGGTCATCTATTTATACAAAAATTAAAAAGCTGCCTGATGGACTTATACGGTCCGTATAATATTATACGGTCCGTATAATACCATCAAGAAATTACCCCTCTCTATTAGGGTCATGTTATACGGACCCCCTTATACGGACCGTATAAGTGGTCGTATAACCCACAGTTATCCGAAACTTTCTCTCGTTGATTCGTTTGACTTCCAATCCTTGTGGAACCTTCTTGGCACTTGTATAACACTTCATTAATCTTACAATAGGCCCTATAGCAGACCCTCAAGATATTACCAAATAAATATTAGCTCAATTATAGCGAAAACCTTTTTCACTTCCTTCAACAAACTAAATTTCACATATTCATATGACTTCAAAATCTTATAGTATGCACTTTAAGCTATCTAATACTTCCCTTAATCTCGTAAGGGTTTCATAATCACCTTAAGCTCACGTTAGTCTATTCACAAGACAAAACATTTGGAATTTCTGAGGTGTAACAATTTCAATCCTCTTCTATTGTTAACTCCGCATCCTTTCATTAGCAAGACATTACCAAATTTTGAGTCAATAATTTTTGCCTTCAAGGCTTTCCATGTACAATGCTTCCCCAATCGTTATGCGACATTGGAACTTCACGTCCATGTGTCTTGCTTGATGTGGCTATTCCACTTGACTTCCCGTCTTAGTCCATCATGCACTTCTCCCTTTAATCCAAATCTTACTCTCATCACTTGTATCTCCTCACTATGAAATCATTCGCATGAGCTCTTATTGTATGGAAATACCATTTTATCCTTATCTATCTTATGCTTGGACTGAAGCAGTAATGCTCACGTGATGTATCTTCTTAAGGCTAATACCGCTCTTCTGTCATATGCCCATCCTTTAACTCTACCTCATAACCTACCTTATTGGTGTACAACTGCCATGTCGAATTCTTCGCCTGTCTTCCATTCTACGGCTCATATCTTGTATTATCTCATTCTTTTCCATTCTACAGCCCTTATCTTGTATTATCTCATTCTTACGCCTCCGGCGGCCACGTTGCCTTGCGAAATCGAAGACTACTTCTTTGATGGTCTCTTTTTGGTTACCGTTTTGTTGCCATGGCTATTAAACCATGAGGGAATTGTCTTTACCTCAATGTTTCTTTCATTACTTCTATCAATACCCATACAGTCATTCTGTATGTTCACCATTCCATCGATGTAGCTCATAACCGCTCTATACTCCCTATGCCAAATCGTCCTGAAGCTCGCTCTCTGTTGGCTCTCCTTTCTTTAATAACCACTCCCTGGGACCTTTATCGTGTAACCTACCGGGTATGCAATTCTATTTGTTGCTGTCCTGACATACGTATAAAGTCATTCCATTGATCATTCACAACCAAACCTTGTTCCTCCTTTTGTCTTAACTGTCATCCTTTCCTCAAATGATTTCATTCATAGGACAATAACCCTAAACCTATTCCAGAGTACCATTGGATTCTCTTTCCTTTCTTCTCTTTTCTCTCAGAACACCATCTTTTGATAAAATTGTAACTTAAGGTTCAACGTCAATCCCTCTACACTCTTCTCCGATCAGATCACACTACTATAGGAGTATTGTACTCTGTTATCCCAACATATTAATAACAGGGTAACACATGGTCCTTTTAGAATTATTTGCATAGATGTTGTGTAAACTCGCTCTTCACGCATAGGATATCTTACTCGACACTTGGTTTCCATAATTCTCGTCATAACTTAGTTAGCCACACTGTTCGTACAACATGATTCAAAATTTCTATCACTTCACTACTCCTGATTACATTCCCACTTAATGTTAGAATATCCACATGGTTTAATTTTCTTCCACCCTTTGTTTATCGAGTTACTGCTCTAGTGGACTTCCCTCCTATTTGCCTCACTCCTACCCTTCCTTCTTTGTTTCCAATACTTCCACTACACACATCACGTATACCGAGCATTCATCACTTGTCATCCTTTTGTTTCGCCGATCAATCTTATCTTATTTTTGCTTTCCCTCATATCTGTAATAGCAATCCCTGTCATATAATCGTTCGAGTAAATTCCTAGATATATAAACAGAACTATAAAACAGAACACAACTGCGGTCATAAGGTTACCCAATTGCCAGGCAAGGATCTTTTGTGAACACATCTCTTTTACTCTCTTTCCTCGAGGTCACACCGAGGTCAATAAGGCTGGCTTATAGTGATATAAAAGTTTCCTCACACGATAACCATCGGGTGAAGCCTAGCTTAATAATCTGATTCGGCGCATCATGCATCATCTTATACGTATACATTAAGTTTATCTCATAACTTAATGTTCCCTAAAACGAAGAGAGCTAGACAAATTTTCTAACTTACAACTTCTTCTAGAGTGTATCCCTTTAATTCTCCTTAGTGTATAGAACTTCTTTCTATCCCAAGCACTTCACTTCCCCTTCTCATGTTCCTTATTCCATTCTAACCTATTCATCATTCCCTTAGCTTAATAGGTACTTACTATGTTTATCCCGCATTTAACTACTAACTCCATCCTTAATCACTCATTGCTAGGCCCTTTTTCTTGCTTCTCGCAACAATCCTGCCTACAGTTCCCACAACTTCCTTTATATTCCTGAAAGAATTTTGGCAGAGTTTCCTTTATAAACATAATAATCCCAAACCTGCACACAGCCCAAAAAACACATCCCATGCCCTAAAAGCCATATATAGAAACACATATAATATATAGCTCAGCAGCACAAGGCTAACTACTATAAAAGAATTTAAGTAATAAGGCTTGTCTCATAAGTTGTACCTACACACTCTTTCCAGAATTCCATTATACCTTTTATGTCAGTTAACTCTCTCTTCGTGGAGGTTTACTTACCCATAAATCATAATTCCGTCTATCACTGGGTCATTAACAGACATAAACATCTCAAATCATTGATTTGGCTCGGGTTTCAACCCAATACACTCCGCAACACAAGGAATGATATATGATAGCGTAGAACCCGAATCAATCGATAGGTATACACCATAAGAGAGTACTGACAATATACCTGGAACAATATCAGGGGGAGACTCAAGATCCTGTCGCCCAACTAGTGCATAGGTATGATGCTGGGATCCACTTGGACTGGGCATTCCTCTTCGGTCTCTATCACAGCCTGCTAATACCTGCGGTCTTTGCCTCGGAGGGCGTAACAATGATTAAAAGCCAGCTGCCAATCCCGTAGGCTGAACCTTATCTCTACCACGTATTCATAGATAGTCGTGCCTGAAATGGCCTAGCCGAGTGCAACCATAACAAACATTCAAACCCAAGCGGCACGGTCCAAAATGTAACTTGCCACACCGAGTACATCGTGGTACAGGTAATCTCATCTGGCTTGAATCACCCTTGTTCTGGGAATTAGGAACTCTAAAACTCTGAACAGGCCCCAAGCAAGTAGATCTATTAACCCTGGGTCCAGAAAACTGTGGTGGCGCACTAGCTGTTGAACGAGCTGAGTGCCTAGGGAATTGCTGCCTCGGAGTGCCCCTAAACTCATGGTCAAACCCTGAAGACCTGACTCTCTTCCTCCAACTCCTGTTACCATGGCCCGCATCCTGCCGCTGAGCTTGAGCGGCTACTAACTGGGTCACCAAAAGGATGGCCTGCCTCATCTCCTGGCTTGAGACATCTGGTGGAGGAGCTGGGGGTGCTAGAGCTAAGGTTGAGACTCCTCTTTTCTCCTCTAGAGTGGGCAAAATATGAGAGAACTGAAATAGGGCCTTACTCTGGGCTCACCCTCCTCCATATCCTTAAGCTGCTCCCGTTCAGTCCTCTCTTCGACCACTATCTTGCCCTTTTGGGCTGCTGTAGCTTTTTCTTTCATCAACTTTGCTAAAACATAACGCACAGTTAGGAAAAAGGGAATTCTTATATTATAGCTCTATCGCACGATCTATGAAGAAGAAAGACGGTCATCATTCCTAAATGCCTCGCAGCCGCTTGGTTATAAGTGTGGCACGATTCACACCCATAAACAAGACCGTACTGGACACGGCTCGTAGACACACCCTATGACAAAACTGCTCTGATACCATTTTTGTCACAACTCAACTAGTGGGCCATGACGGGTACCCGAAGCTGACTACCGAGTACCACTCATCATGCCGTCTATCATACTCACTTCGAACATACATCATTCTCAAAGCACTTATCATGCGAAGCAATCTCCAAATATCTCCCTGGCTGTGTGCATACATAGGCCCATAAGGCTGCAAAATGATATACAAAGTATAGGCTAAAGAAGTCTCATAATATCTATTACCCACACATAAGTATCTATGAGCCTCTACTAGAATACTGAGATCATAAGGACGGGACAGGACCCCGCCATGCCCCAAATGTGTACACAAAAGAATATACCAATGAGCGGTAACTCTGGAGTAGTGGAGTGCTCTTGTACGGCTGCTAGTAAGGCTCCTAGGTGTCCGGGCCATCTCCCTGTTTACCTGTAGGCATGAACACAGAGTCCATACAAGAAAGGACGTCAGTACGAACAATGTACTTAGTATGTAAGGCATATATGATAACACAATAACAAAGTATAGAAAGCATAAGAAGGAAGGATAATCAGAATCGCTGCCTCTCGAGGCGGAATCGTACGATGCTCACTTTTACCTTTAGAACATATCACACACACATACATAAACTGTCTGCATAAATAACGTTATTTGCCCACGTCCGAGCCTCCCGCGTCTGAGGTAATCATCTCACGCTGCCCACTAGTGGTGTCTGCCCATGCCAGATAGACACGGTGTTATCATAAGCCACCCGCCTTAGCAGTGCTGCCCGACAATCTAGGCACGGTCTAATCATCATTATCTATAAGCCGCCCGCCTTAGCGGTGCTGCCCGGCCATCTAGCCACGGTGTAATCATCATCATATACTTAACCTAAAGCATGCATAAGATCTCAAGTGGTGCCGTAACTTATCGGAGTGACGTAAAGATTAGTAACCTCTGATTATATTATGGAATAATCATAATCGTCATGTCTCACCATAAAGGAACTAGTATTATAAGGAGAGACTACCAACAATGAATAACATCAAGGAATCATGTAAAAATCATGAACATCATAATAGCATCATATCATGAGCTTTAAAATCTTTGGACATAGATTCATCATTATCACAATCATATTCATAATAGATCTCTTAGATCTATCTCATGAGAAGCTCTTAGTAATCATAGACTTATAATTTTTTTGAAATGTAAGGAACCCATGGAAAGATAGAGGAAATCTTGTTATAGGAATCATGCCTTAGAAAAGAAGGGCTAGCCTTACATACCTTTACATCTCTTTACAATTAACGCCCTACTTCCAAGCTTACGATTCTACCTTCAAGAGGATTCGTATTTGGATTAGGTAATTGAATACATACTTAAGTCTAAACTAGAACAACAAAGAGCTAACGGAAATTGGGCAGCATTTCCTTTTTTTCTACAACTTTCTCCAAATAATCAACAACTCTCGAATATCCTTAACAACACCCAAGACATCATAATCAATAAACTTCTTCAAGTTAAATATTATTCAATTCTTACAATGCCCTTCCAATGTCACCCATAACCATAACCATGACATAATACCATGTTAATCCCATTCTTTACGGCAAGAATTTCCACAAGATTGTACTCATAACATGTCAAGAACTATAATTCAAGTCAAGTTAATGTTCAAGAATACCATTATTTTCATATTTGAACTTCATACTCTACTTTCTTCTACAATCCAAGTCTTTCAACTACTCAATATTCTTAGTAACATGAATTAAATGTGAAACTCACCTTTGATCACATAGGAATGGTCTTTAGATGAAAAGACTCCACTTGGAGAAAAGCTCAACTTCAATTCCAAAGGAATTTCTAGCTTCCATTAACCCTAATGGGAACCCATACACTTGATTTCCCTTAATTATTAGTGTTTGATCTTTAATCTCTCTTGAATTTGTGTTAATATGGTGGAAGAAATATTTTAGAGTTTTCAGAACTTGTGGAGAAGGTGGGATTTGAAAAATAAGAACAAGGGTCATCTATTTATAGCTGGGACTGGAATATTCTAGAGAGGCGGTTCGACGAGCGGGTGGATGATCCGTCGACGTGTCGACGGTCCGTTGACTTGCGCCTGCAGATCACCGATTGCAGAAACATATTGGCGGTGCACAGTGATGGTCCGTCGACATGTCGATGGCCCGTCGACATTGACTGGTGTCTGCAGAATTTCCTGAATCAGTTCAGATTACGTCGATTCGATTCGTTCAACTTCTAACCCCATATATTACCGAGAATACCTGCTGGTACATTTGTACACGGGGTACGGCACTTTCTACCTTAACTTCTCCAACGAGCTTTCTTCTGTAGCCTCAAATGTCTTTGAAATCTTAATTAGAATCATTAGGTATCCCTTCTTACTTGTAGGGGCATCATATACACCTTAACTTGCATTAGTCTATTCACCGCACAACAACCCGAAATTTCGAGGTGTAATAGGAAATACCCAACCAAGGATAAAAAAGGGCGGAGGAACGGTGGTAGGAAAGTGGTTCACGGTGGAAACCTAGCGTCACCGCTGCATCCTCTCAAAGAGAGAGAAGAACAATATTTAGGGCACGATGAAAATGACGCGTGAAAATAAATGGGGGAGGGGGGAGGGGGGGGGGGTAATATTAAAACCCCTCCCTTTTTTTATTAAAACATACACCCCCTTTTAAAAAAAAAATATTATACCCATTGCAAAAAAGAAAATTGCATACTCTTTTTTTTATATAAAAAAAAGATCACCTATTGGTTTAAAATCCCTCGTGAAATATCTTTTGATAAGAATAATATTTATAATACGCAGTTTTATAATGCGAGCTTTAAAACTAGTCCAATATTGATATGGTTTCGACTAATGTTTCAAATGTGTAAATAATGCGCCTAGATGAGACGTAATTTGTACGTCGCCTTTTAGTTAATAATTTTTGCGAATTAGACGAAGCGGGATATATATTTTTTCAAATCATAGTTGTGAAAGTAAATAACTCGTAACTTTCTTGTAATTGTCAATTTTTGCAATTTTCTCGGGATTTTTTGTTTTTGAAATTTTGAAATAGAAAGGAAGTATCCTTACTGCGTCTTTGACTCGGGAAATTTGAAACTTCAAATACACAACTTATGAGGTAAAAATTAGATGTCAACAACTGCCCCTTTGGAGTTCGAGGATGGCAAGGCCATTCTTGAGCTACGAAGTTTGACAAACCTATTTTTTATCGAATAAATAGAAAATTACAACTCTCTTTGCGCAAAATTCTTAAAGTATGGCCGGACCCCGATTTCTGGGCTTCCCACAAATCTCAGGTTACATTAGAATTTAGGTCGTTTGTAGTTCTGACTCCATGAGGACTATAAAGTAAAGGATTTTCGTTAAACTATCTTGGGATGCCTCGAAATAATTATATGAATATGGCCGATCCTCGAAACTTGAGTAGACTACATATCCCTGGCTTTGGGAATAAGGCCAATTGTAGTTCGACTCGATAGCCCGAAAAGGAATATCTCTTTATGTGGGAATACCTTTGACTATCTCTTTATTGGTGTTGATGTTTTTAGGTGATTTTTCTAACCCCTGGTGTAGAAAACTTGACTCTCGTACATGGTTTCTGATCGGTTTCCCAAGAGAAAGTTTCACGTATGCTCCACATGTTTTGAATCCGGCTTTTGCTTTTAGCTCGGTAGCTTTTAGCCATCTCCAAGTGCGGAGTCCTGCGTGCTAGTGATTTTAATTTATTTTTTTTATCTTTATCGTAAATGTCATACCTGTGCGGCATTTTTCCATTTTGTTAACATTGAAGTCATCCTCCGATATTATGTCCATCTTTTCGCAAATGCTTGTCCGTCTTCTTTCTTTTCTCCTGTAAGTGTGTGTTTTTCGTGTATTTTTTTTGAAAAAATGATCTACTCTGGATAATAATCACGATACTTTGACCAGCTCTTTTCTCGTCATTTTTAGATGTTTTCATTGTTCAATGATAACATCCATTGGGATCTGGGTCGGGGTATACCACATTTTCGCGAAACCTACACACCCCAATCCGGTTGTCATTATCGTAAGAAAGATGCTACTAATGAAAACCCTATTTTCAAGTGCGGGGTCATTTTTGTTTCTTATGACATCCGTGTTACGCCCTATTTTGAACTGGGTCCAAGATAGTTTACAACTTCACGGTTCTTCTAACTAGTTTTAAAAGGGTTAGAGTCGCCACCTTATTTTTCAGGAAAATCAGGAAACCTATACGTATTTGTGTGTCTACTCCATTTTAGTCTACGAAAACTATGAGATTCTAGATAAGGGTTTTATTTACCCCGAGGGGAATGTATTAAGCATCCTTAGAGCACGTAGAGAGGCAGGTCCTTAAACTTAGTTTAGCCGGAACACTAGAAGGGGATTATCTATACATTTATCATTATTATTACCTATTTTCAAAATGTTATGACTTCATGAAAAGCTACACTAGGTGATAATATACTAAGTATATACAGTGTATAAAAATGTATTTATATCAAGTATCAAGTATTCATAAAGAATGCATAGTAAAAAGAATATATAAAAGAGTATAAAGAGAATGTACCTCGTAAGTATAAAAGTGTATCTGTTTGTACAAAGAGTGTATATATATGTTAGTGTAAATAATGTATAACTATATTAGGAATATATATAAAAAAAATGTAAGACTATGTAAAAATAAATATACCAAGGATATAAAGAATGTGCGTCTATGTAATGTGCGTCTATGTATATTAAAAGAATGTATGTATATTAAACATATAAAAAACATATTTCAAGTGTAAAAGAGTGTACGTCAAACCTAAAATGTATAAAGAATTGTATAACTAGGTATATTAGTGCATAAAGAATGTAAAAATAATTTACGAATATTCATTGGTGTAAAGATTTTATATAACAAAATTATTCAGAAAAGTGAAGTTTATTTGACTTGTTTCTACTGTTTAGTTAAAAAGAGTGTTTGTTTAACGGATATCCTATCAAAAGAATAAGGAACAAAATAATTGTAAAAAGTATTGGTAAAAAATAAGTATAAGGAATTGTGGATAAAAAATGAGTGAAAATGTGTAATGCCTCTAAAGAATAAAAGATTTGTAAATGGACAACTTAATATTTGCCTAGTGTCAAAATGTGGGTTTAACTTAATTAAAATATGTATCAGTGCACGAAACAATATAAAATGTGAGTTGTATTAAGAGTGTATAAAAAATATAAAATAAAGGATGGGCTAGTATTTTTGCCTAATCATCAAAAGTGTGAATTTATTTAACAAAGTATTTATCCTAAGTCAATTTAATCTAGTTATGAAAGTATTGACGGCCTAAGTCTTGCCTAAAGCGAATGACAATTTTATGTTTAACAAACAAGGCGCCAAGTAAATAAATATATCAACCCGTCATTCCAAAAATAAAGTTTCCAATATACTATGAGTTTATGTTTTGTACAGTTATATAAAAAAAATGCAGAAAGTAAATATAAACAGTAATTCGATGAAGTCTTCGGGTTCCTTCTGAGTGTCGTCTCGGGATGTATCTCCGGGTACCTGTATAAACACTTAGTAAAAGTGTTAGTAAGAAAATAAATAACCATCTAATGAACTAAAGAAATGATAAATAAACTTAAAATAAAAAATCGATCTTTTGTACATGGGAGGCCTTGGAAATCGACGGAAAGCTCGTAGCTAGTCGGCGAAGAAAGATTAAACACAATACCAATGGCCACCGGAGTAGTATTTTCCGGGCACAAAACCAAAGCAAAAGAAAAATGTAAAAGATAATCTGAAAAGGCAGCGTAGCAGTAGCAAGAGTAATAGCAACAACAATTTGCCAGAAAATGCTAAGTCACTGAAAAATTCCAAGAAAACAAACAGCAAGAGCAGCCAAGTACGAGCAACAAAATGGATGAACGTCATCGGAGAGCCCAAATTAGTCCATCAATCAGAAATATAAGAAAATAACAACACGACAGAGCAATCATTAAGGCAACAGTTGAGAACAAACGAGAAAATGAGCATAAAGAGAACAGTGGGAGAAAAAAAACAAGAAACACTAAAGAGAGAAGAGAAGAGAAGAAAACCAAAAAGAAAATAGGGCTGGCCGAATTTAAAGGAGGTCACCAAAAGTGGGCCAGCTCGTCGGCGTTGGTGGTGACGCAACGGCGCAGCTGCGGTGAAGGAGAAGGAGATGAGAGGGAGCAGCGGGGAAGAGAGGAAAGAGGATGGGGTCATTGATGGTTGGCTGCTCCAGTTCATCGGAGCATAAAGCTCCTCGCCTGAGCTGTGAAGAAGACAAAAAAAGGGTTGTTTTGGTGGCATTGTGGTGGTCATAAAACAAATGAGAAAAGCTAAGAGGAAAGAAGGAAGAATTTTGGGAGAGAGAGAGAGATGACGTGGTGGGATCTAGTGGCGGTGATGTGGCGGTTCATGGGGGCAGCCGACCGTCCGGTGATCAACTCCAGCGGTGGCAAACAAATGAAACCGAGAGGGAGAGACGAGAGGGAGAAGATGGAGACGAAGTGGTGGAGGTGTGGAGGCTGCTCCGTGGTGACGTTATTGGTTGCTCCGGCGACGTGAGTTCGCCGGAGAAGATGGCGGAGAGGCGGCTGTCCTAGAGAAAAAAAAATTAGGGGTTTTGTTTAAAGCTAAGATCTGAAAATGTTTTTGTTGTGTGTGTAGAAGATTAATACAAAAGATGAAAAATAAAATTAAACCCCTCCCTTTTCTTATAATGTCAATGAACACCATCTTTTGTCCAAAAAATAAAAGAACACCCCCCCCCCCCCTTGTCCCCTTACCCCTTTTAACCCATGTTTAAAAATGCATTAACCAATGGATCAAGAACCCAACCCATCACCTCAAATGTCAACTTTTTAAAAGGTGACGAGACCTTGACTTGATTGAATTTTTGCTCTGCGTTTAAAAATTAATTGCTCCGATTTTCTCTGCACTGACGGACTGTACTAAAATATAGTTAATTAATACATGTATAAATAATAATGTAATATAAACTATAAATATTAATGTATAAGATATAAAAATGTACTGCTATAAACTAAAGAGACAATTATTAATTGCACAAAATGGTAGTATTACGCTGTACATGTGCAAAAATAATGATTCTTAAAAATGACAATAAATTGATAAAATTTCTAGAATAAGGATAATCATCAATAAATTGTCCAAAAATATAAAAATGTGCAAAAAGCTATTTTGTGCTCTTTAACGAATCATGACCACCCGAAACGTTAATTTTAAGCACGTCGAGCCAAAATTAGGTGTCAACAATCCGCCACCCCTAAAAGTTTTGGACTCACATCATTTTCACATTCTACGGTGACTGTAGCAAATCTGGTGTCGACTGCATCGTTATCCTCATACGAAGTCTGCGGTATACCAGTTCGGGACTACATCACTTATAGTAAAAAATATCCAAATGCAGACTGCACATCACGGTGCAGTATCATATTCCTTTCATGATGACTACTAACCTCTCGTAATCCGTAATTACAACATTTAGTCGGAATATTCAAGTTAACTACTGCACACTCAAGTGCAGAGCCTTTTCTCATGACTACCACTATCCCTGAACCTGGATCACGCTAACTTGAAATAAATTGCAGTAGCGACCGCAAATCTTGATGTTGGAATCACATTCGTACTTCAACGATTGTGGACATCAACCTCGGAATTATGCTACCTATTTTTGGCTATATATATATATGGATGACGACTCAGCCCCTTCGGCACGTAGTCGTTTAATCCATATGGTCATCTTGAGGAATGATGCTTACCTCGGTGGCAAGACTGACACCTTCCTTTTTTGACTTCGGGGAAGAATATCCGCCCTTCGATAGGGTTCACATCTTCTGAAAGGACTAGACTCGATTGTGATTACGGCATTGCAATACCGATATCAACGCCTCGTCTTCAAAATGTAGATTTTTAAGACGTCTAATTAGTCAATGTATCAAGGCAAGCCATGTGACGTCTAGGCCGGGGTCTTAATACCTTGAAACAATATTGTTTAGTGGAGACCAGGCTTTCGGTAAACCATGATTATATCTTTCAGTAGTCTTAAATTTTTTTTTATAAAAATCTTTGTCCTCGGAAAAACAAACAAACTTATTAGTGTAATGCCAACTTTACTTACGGAGGGCTTCGTTACCCTTTCGTATACTCTTCTGTGCCACTATTCCTTGAAGCTTCTTCTTCACTTGGATTGTTGTCGTTATTCTGTTTTAAACATCTTAGCAAACAAGTTAGTGCAAAAACATCCATGCTTATTTGTTCCCGCATCCACAGAAAAATTTGTCAGTTTCCTATATGGTCGACCGCTCTCCCTGCACATAGACTTCTTCCGTTCACACTTCGGTAGGAAGGAATGCTCAATTTCCTATAAAAAAATCTTTTATATATATTTTTTTAACAAAGTTGAAAATTTTTTGGCGATGATTTTGGAAAACGCATATGTATGTTTGGTATATTATATATGTTTCGAAAGTGGTATATTTATACACGCCCTTTTAATGTCATGACATTAGTTACTCAAACAAGGTCTTCCGACTCTTCTTCTTCTTGATCTCGACTTGTAAAATTTTCTAATCCCTTTCGAAAATTTTGCCCCAGTTTGCATACATCTTTGTACCAACTCGAATTTCCTATGTCGATGGAATTTTTGAGATCCTCTCAAAAATTCTATCCCAGTGTAAGTGTGTACTTGTCGATTCTGAATTTTACTGTGCCTCAGGGATTTTTTGAGATCCTTCCCTAAAATTATGTCCCAGTGTAGAAGTTTTAATCAGTTCGCTCCTTTGAACTGATATATTTAAAGAATTTTTTAGGCCCTCTCAAAAACTCTGCCCCCATTTCCTTGTGGGGTTACCTTTAACTCTTTCTTGCTAAAGCATTTCAAAGGTTTCCTAAGGTTTATTGGGAATTTTGTTTGGAATTACCAAGCTCGGGAGAGTGCCTACGTGTCTCATTTCGAGAATCAGGTCGAAACGTAGTTCAGGGTAAAATATATTGGAATTTTCTGGTGGGACCGAACTCAAAAGAGCGCCTACGTATCCCAAATGGGAACCAGGTCATAACGTAGTTCAAAATACATAATTTTGGATTTTTTGGGTTAAAGCGACCGAGATTGGAAAAGCGCCTACATATCCCCTTATAAGTATAGGGAATCAAGTCCTCGCGTAGTTCGTACATAATTTGGATTTGGTTTTTTCTAAGAAAAATGCAAACTTACAAGCAAAGGAAATGCAACATAAACTATAAAAACTCTAAATCTTCGTAGTCATCCTCTTCTTCACACGTAGTATCTCCTGATGGCATCTAAATTGATTGCCCTTGGCCAATCTTGACCATCCATCTCAGCAAGTACCACGGCTCCTCCTGATAGTACTTTTCACACCATATAGGGCCCTTTCCAGTTTGGTGCAAACTTTCCTTTGTATTCCTCTTGGTTTAGAATATTCATTTGAGCACCAATTGCCCAATTTGAAACACCCTGGTTCTCACATGCTTGTTAAAAGCTTGCTCCATTCTTTGTTGGTATAGTTGGCCATGGCAAACAACAATCATCCTCTTTTCATCTATCAATGCCAGTTGCTTATACCTCTTGCGGATCCATTCTGCATTGTCCAACTCAGCTTCTTGTATTATTCGAAGTGAAGGGATTTCTACTTCGGCTGGTATTACTTCTTCAGTGCCATACACCAACAGGTACGGAATGGCCCCAGTTGAAGTTCTGGCAATAGTGCGATATCCCAGTAATGCATATGGCAGTTGTTCATACCAATCTTTGTAGTTGTCAATCATCTTTCTGAGGATCTTCTTGGTGTTCTTGTTGGCGGCTTCCACAGCCCCATTCATTTGTGGCTAGTATGCGGTTGAATTCCTGTGAGTGATTTGAAACTGCGCGCACATTTCTTTCATTAAGTGGCTGTTCAAATTAGCCCCATTGCGACTACTTTCTTTGTTACTGATGCATAAGATGCTACTTCCACCCACTTGGTGAAGTAGTCTATGGCGACCAAGATGAAACAGTGTTTATTTGACGCAGCTGGCTCAATCGGTCCTATGACATCCATGCCCTAAGCGGCGAATGGCCAAGGTGACGTCATAGCATTCAGTTCTATTGGAGGGACCTTTATCAAGTCTCCATGAATTTGACACTTGTGGCATTTCTGGATAAATTTGCTACAATCGTTCTCCATGGTCATCCAGTAATAACCTGTTCTTAAGATTTTCTTTCCTAGTTCAAACCCATTCATGTGAGGCCCGCAGGTTCTAGCATGCACTTCTTCAATCAGTCTTGTGGCTTCAATGGAGTCAATGCATGTAAGCAATCCTAAATCCGGCTTTCTTTTTTACAGGACTTTCTTGTTAAGAAAGAAAACCATTCACCAACTTCTTGGTAGTTTTCTTCTGATTTATAGTGATTCCCTCGGGATATTCTTCTTTCTCCAAGTACATTTTGATGTCAACGTACCAAGGTTTTCCATCAGTCTCTGCCTCTACAAAAGCACAGTGAGCCGGTCGATCTCTGATTTCAACTTTGACAGGATCAATGTATCTACTGTCAGGATGCTGAATCATGGATGCTATTGTTGCCAATGCATCAGCAAACTCGTTCTGGGTTCTTGGTATGTGTTTGAACTTGACCTCTTGGAAATGATCTGCTAATCTTTGCACAAGTCCAACATACGGTGTAATCTAAACGATCTGCTAATCTTTGCACAAGTCCAACATACGGTATGATCTTCTCATTTTTGGTGGCCCATTCTCCTCGAACCTGATGAATTAACAGATCTGAGTCGCCAATTACCTGAAGATCTCTCACATCCATGTCGAGGGCTAAACATAGACCCAAGATACATGCCTCATATTCAGCCATGTTGTTGGTGCAACTAAAGTTCAACTTGGCAGCCACTGGATAATATTGTCCTGAGTCTGAAACCAAAACGGCTCTGATTCCTGATCCTTCAAAGTTGACCGCTCCATTAAAGTATACTTTCCAACCTAATCCATCTTCATTTTCTTCACCCTCAATTGTAATTATTTCTTCGTCAGGGAAGTAAGTCCACAGGGGTACAGGATTGTCATCTACTGGGCTTCCTGCTAGTAAATCCGCTAATGCTTACCCCTTAAGTGCTTTCTGTGCGACGTATTGAATGTCAAACTCGCTTAATAGCATTTTCCATTTGGCAAACTTCCCTATCGGCATTAGTTGGCGAAAGATGTACCTTAGGGGGTCCATTCTTGAGATCAGATGAGTCGTGTATGCGGCCATATAATATCTTAATTTTTGAGACACCCAGGTTAGAGCGCAACACGTCTTTTCCGCCAAGGAATATCTGGATTCACAGGGTGTGAACTTCTTACTGATGTAATAGATGGCTTTCTCTTTCTTGCCGGTTTCGTCATTTTGTGCCAACATGCACCCAAAAGCATTCTTTGATACTGACATGTACAACAGCAAAGGACTTCCCGGCCTTGGCGAAACCAATACGGGTGGATTTGATAGGTAACTTTTGATTGTGTCAAAAGCTTTCTGAAAGTCTTCCATCCATTTAGTTGGAGCATCTTTCTTGAGGAGTTTGAGAATTGGTTCTATGATTGCGTGGATCGAGCGATGACCGATGTAATTCAACCTTATAAGAAACTCATGACCTCTTTCTTTGTCCTTGGTGGTGGGAGTTCTTGAGTTGCTTTGATCTTTGTGGGATCCAACTCAATACCACGATGACTGACTATGAATCCTAGTAATTTTCAGTAGTCTTACGCAAATGCCTATTTTGCGAGATTCAACTTCAAATCGGACTTGCGGAGTCCGTCGAAGAATTTTCTTAAGTGCTCAAGATGATCATCACCCACTCGAGACTTGATTATCACGTCGTCCACATATACCTCAATCTCTCTATGCATCATATCATGAAAAATGGCGGTCATCGCCCTCATGTAAGTAGTGCCGACATTCTTGAGCCCAAAAGGCATTACCTGGGAATGATATACTCCCCATGGTGTGATGAATGCCGTCTTTTGAGCATTTTCTTCATCCATTAGTATTTGATGATAGCCCGCGTAAAAATCCACAAAAGATTGCACCTCATGCTTAAAAACCGTTGTCAATGAGTATGTGAATGTTTGGGAGTGCTAAATTATCTTTGGGCTAGCGCGGTTAAGATCATGATACTCCACATAGATCCTTATTTTCCCATCTTTCTTTGGCACCGGGACTATGTCCGCTAAACATGTCGGGTATGGTGTCACCTCCACAACTCCCGACTGAATCTGTTTTTCTACTTCTTCTTTAATTTGAATGCTGACATCAGGGTTAGGCTGTCTGATTTTCTATTTTACCAGGGCGAATCCCTCAAGGATCGGCAACCTATGTGAAACAATGTTAGTACTCAAACCCGGCATATCAGTGTTACACCTCGAAAAAAATTTCGTTTATGCACAGCGAATAGACTAACGAAGAGCATGAAGTATATGGTATTTCAATAAGTAAGGAATGACATTTGATGACCCTAATTAAGATTTCAAAGACATTCGAGGTAAGAGGAGAAAGTTTGCAAAGAAAAGGCAAGGCATACGATATGTGTCGGAAAGGATTTACGAGTAACAAGTTAATGATGATTTAATGATGCCTTGGAGAGGAGTTATAACATCCCTTAGATTGATAATGAGGTGATAAACAAGTGTCAAGAAGGTTCTATAAGGATTGGAGATCAAACGAGTCGACGAGAATGAGTTCGGAAGAACTGGGCATTATACGGCCCAACATACTGGCTGTATAAATTATACTGGCCGTATGTTTGGCCGTATAATCAGTTTGGTCGGGACATATTTTGTATTATTAATAAAGGGGTCCAAGTTTATTTCATTTCATTTCCCCGTCACACCCCTTCTCTCTAGAACTCTCTAGAAGATTTCTCCACACTTCTCCCACAAGAATTCAAGGGATATTAGTGAACAACTTCATCAAACCAAGAGAATCAAGTGTAAGAAACTCATTAAAGTTCATCCAAGACAAGGAATCCAAGTGAAGTGAAACTAGGGTTTTGCTCAAGTGAAGTGTTTCCACCCAAGGGTCATTCCTACACCATCTATGGTAAGTTTTATGGTATTTCCATATTGTTTAAGGTATTGATAAGTTGAAACACTTGGATTGTAGAAGAATATAGAAAATGAGTCATGAATGTGGGAATAGTGTCATTTTTTAGTAAAAGCTTGGATTGAGTCATGATTCTTGATGTGTTGTGATTATGATTATGTTATAAATAATGTTAAGAACATGGGATAGACATTGTATATGGACAAATGTAATCGTGTGCTATGACCATGGATATGGATTATTGGAAGTGAATTGAGAAGTAAGGATAATGTAGGTGAATAAAGACTATTGTTATGATGTTGTGAATGTTATTATTGATGTTTGGGAGTTGATATATGATATGCAAGAAGTCGTATAAATAAAGGGGATGCCGCCCAATTTTCTCTAGCTTTAGTCATGTATGCTAAGCTATCGATTTCTAATGTTAGTATAACTCTAATGAAGGTAGAAACGTGAGCATTGAAGGAGAACGCTCAAGCGATAGAATAGTTGAACGAAAAGGTATGTAAGGCTAACCACTTTCTTCATAAGGCATGGTTCCTTGGCCGGATATCTAATCTTCTATGAGCCTATGATGTCCTCCAAATGATGCTATCTTCAAAAGCGATTAAGCTCATGATTCTCGATATGTTACGATTGCACTAAATTCCTTATATGATGAGTAATCCTCTAAGGATAGATGTAATGAACGACGATAGTAATGATGCTAAAGATGCTTATGAGCTTTTATGTATATGTGTCTATCTATGACTATTATGAAACCCGAGCGTATATGGCCGGGTAGAATACATATATATAGCGCGCGCACCACTGCCGATTGGGTACGGATAACCACGAGCCACAGTAGGGCCAAGTATGTATACTACCGAGCTCTTGCCGCTGGCGGGTATATAGGACCGAACCTTCATGGGCAGCTATGCTATGTACATGATATGGATATGTATAAGATATGCATATGAATATAAATACGAATATGCTATGAATACGAAAATGGATACAAAATGTAAAATGGAG
>NC_081350.1:69330179-69374954 GCF_029784015.1 Lycium ferocissimum | reverse complement strand
TCCGAACTTGTTCTCGTCGACTCGTTTGATCTCCAATCCTTATGGAACCTTCTTGACACTTGTTTATCACCTCATTAAAAATCTAAGGGACATTATAACTCTTCTCCAAAGCATCATTAAATCATCATTAACTCGTTACTCGTAAATCCGTTCCGATACTTATCGTATGCATTACCTTCTCTTGGCAACTTTCTCGTCTAACATCGAATGTCTTTGAAATCTTACTTAAGGTCATCAAATGTCACTCCTTACTTATTGTAATACCGTACACTTCGTTCTCTCCGTTAGTCTATTCACTGTGCATCAACGAAAAATTTTCTGAGGTGTAACATCTATATAATCTTCAACAGTTATGTCAATCATCACCAGCCGATAAGGCTACTAAAATGTTATACAATGATATGGACCAATAGGGTTATGAAATGTCTAACTACACATACATGTCAACAAGCCTCTACATAGAATACAAGTGACCATAAGGACCAATACTAATAGACTGCAGCTCCGAAGTAAGTGGAGTGCTCCGAGAATCCGCCGATAAATCACCTACGGTCAAATCCGTGTGCTCCGTCTACTGCGGGCATGAACGCAGCGTCCACAAGAAAGGACGTCAGTACGAACAATGTACTTAGTATGTAAGGCATGAATAACAACATAATAAGAATTATAGAACATAACATGAGATAAGGATAACCTGTATGTCGGATTGCCTCTTAGGGCGAATATCACGCATGCTTAGTCTTTTCATAAAAACCTTTCTCATACTTGTATAATATAATAGTGCTGCGGAACGTGCAGCCCGATCCATAAATATTTTGTATTACTGCGGAACGTGCAGCCCGATCCATATATATATTATATTGCAGCGAAACGTGCAGCCCGATCCATACCCATATATCCCACGTCCGGGACGATGTCATGATATACCAACTGATCAGGTGGCTATGCGTACATAACGCCTCGCCCTTTTTCCCATATCCCATATATATATATATATATATATAATATAAGTAGCATGCATGAGAGCCCAAATAAAAGTTACCACTTTATCGGAGTGACGTAAGGTCGGTAACCACCGATTATCTTATGGATCAATCATCATCGCTATATCTCGCCTGAAGGAACAATTATTATAAGGTGAGATCGAAAACAATGAATAAAAGCGAGAAAATCATGAAATAAGCTCAATAACCTCATAATGGCATTAAAATCATAAGCTTTGGAATTTCTAGAATTAAAATCATCATCATCATGTTCACCATAGAAAACATCTCATCTTTAGCGTCATAAGAAACTTTAAGAATCATGAATCTTACGCTTTTGGAAATAAGGACATTATGGAAGACATGTATGGATTCACAAGGAAGAAGTCATCATTGTCATGGATCTCATAGAAAACATCTTGTAGTTAATATCATAAAAACCCTGAGAATCATGAACTTCTAGCTTTTCGGGAACAAGCATGTTATGGAAGACATATATGGAATCGTAACGTAGGAGTCATGCCTTTAGAAAGAAAGGGACTAGTCTTATATACCTTTCCGGTCGCCTTAACTTTAACTATTTAATGCTTATCCTCCCAAGCTCGTAAATTTACATTCAAGAGAATTCATATTATCGTTAGGCTTATCATCATATGCTTGTCTTAAACCCTCAAATTAATTCCTTTTAAAATTTATCGAAATTCGGACAGCATCTCCCCTGTTTATATCCCTAGCCCGAAATCACAATATCAACAAAACAACAACAATAGCTATACTAATATCAACCACATCGTCATCAATACCAAAATATTCCATAAAACATCCCACACGATATTTTTCAACATACAACAACAATATATACCTCCTTTCTTCACAATCAAGGAGCATAATCTCATCAACACACTAATAACATTAGATACCATACATATACATGTAAATCGGCCTAACCACATGGCCCCAAAATGCTCAAAACAGTCCATAAACGCAACAATTACAACACAACACTTTATGATCTTTCCTCCATAACTATTTTCACTTTTAAGACTTGCTAAACCTTCAAATAAACTCAACATAAGAGATAGGATGAAGAACGTACCTTATAATTGAATAAATTTAGACACCCCAACTTTCTCCAACACCAAAATCACCACAACATTAAGTAGAAGCAAGAACAATCACCTTTCATGGACTAGCTTGGTGTAATCTTGTTGAATCCTTGATTTAATGGGCTATAAATGTTTGGGGGATGTGTTAGGAGGTTACTAGGACTCATGAGAATGTAAAATGATGAAAAATAGGGTTGATGAGGGGTTTTTATACCCCTTCAAAGTCGGTGGAACCGACTTTCCCAAGTGGGACCCGCGGAAGCCATTTGGGCGTTTGAGGGGTTATCTTAAAATGACCATAACTCCTTACTCCGATGTTGTTTTGAAGAGCGATTTATTGCATTGGAAACTAGACTCGATGAACTTCATTTTAGGATTTTGAATACCTTGAAACTCCTAATATACCTGGAGATATACCCCTCCAAATTTGACCCAAAA
The DNA here is from genome assembly GCF_029784015.1 of Lycium ferocissimum. Taxonomy (NCBI): domain Eukaryota; kingdom Viridiplantae; phylum Streptophyta; class Magnoliopsida; order Solanales; family Solanaceae; genus Lycium; species Lycium ferocissimum. The sequence continues at coordinate 69,372,427 of NC_081350.1, read as the reverse complement.
TTCTATCTAAAATTCTGACAACTTTTTTCCAAATTTTTGACAAACATATTTTCTTCGATTTGCTTGGTCTCGGATGTTTGCAAACTCTCCATACATGATATTTATCATTAATCATACTTGATAATGGTCTTTTCCTTTGATTTCAAGGTTGTCCTTCCCGGTTATGACTTACGAGATCGTAATTCATCGTTTATTTCATTGTTATGTACTTGCCATGGCTTGTACTTTCAAAAACTTCATGGGACGTCTCCGATAATACATTAATACGGTGAAGTATGTGGCATGCTCATGTTCTGAAAGTGTGAGGTGTAACATCCTTCCCCCCTTAGGAACATTCGTCCTCGAATATTGTAGCTTGCAAGCATACGACGCTTTTATTAGTTTCTTGAAATGCTTGTCCTCCTTTAGTTCCTGATCTCCATGCTCTTATACTATAGGCTCATTAGTCTTCTTTCATAACCTCCCAATTCTCTGTCGAACTAATTCATTAGTTCCATATCCTTATGTTCTTATGTATGTACTCAGTGGTCAACCGATATCTAGTTACTGTCCTGGGACTTGTTCCAATTAAGATGGTCTTAACTCATGATTACTATGGCTCCCTACCAATCTGTGAGAACTCTTAATTGTTATACTCTTTTGCCTTGCTCCTTATTTCTCTACTAGTAGACAAATTCTCTTGTTCAGATACGGCACCCTTCCTTGCTTGCTTCTTTGGTGCTATTTTAGATTATCCCTTTTTGTACTAGTCGACCTTATATACATACCATATCATCTCCTTTTAATTCCTTGGTCGGACTCTTTAATTCCTTACAATATCATCCTATTCATACTTGAACTTTTCCTATAATTTCCTCTCCTCAGTTTTAGCATAATTGCAATATAAACTCATAAACATGGAACAAAGATAAAATCCTACTAAATCATAACTTCCTTTTGATACGAGTATGCTTTATTCTTAAGTCCTTGATTCTCTTGTACCGGTGATCATTTGAGACTTCAATTAGCCTATGTTCTTCTTTGACTCCCTATCGTTGTCCTTACACCATTTTTGTCGGCCATTGCATCATGACGATTGTCTATATGGTTCTATAACACATACTCTCACATTTGTTATGACTGGCGACTTGTGACTCTATGACTTGTGAGGTACTTTCTAGTCTCAGGTAGCACTGTTGTCTTGCTATCCATAGGCACACTATCTCCCTTTCCTTTTGAGATCATTGAACTCCCTATAATTATTCCTCGTGTTAAAACTTTCATCTCTTCTAGTGCTAAGATTTCCCTTTTTGTAATCCAGATTGTCCTTTATACTTACTCCCTGTCAAACTTACGGACCTTCTTACTCCTTTCGTTACCTCTCGGAGTACGTTACGGCACACTTAAATGTAACTAAAATTTCTCCGGTACGAGCGATTCGAACCATAGTCCGGAGACATAACATGTCGCATTGACAAAACTCATTCTCCTTCCTAGATTAGTCTCATGATATACCTGCATTTAATCCATTTTCACTTTTCTTTAGTACATTCTTGACATATCGTTTCATCTTGAAATTTGACTCCTTCAATCCAATATATTTCCCTCTCTTGAGCTTCAGAATATTGTAGCTCATCTTAGAACTGAATTTGTTCTTCCCCCTTTTTAAAGGATGTTCTCATATACCGTAACCTTTGAGTGTTAACCGTCTTTGATAGTCATTTGGCCGACCTTAGCGATCCTTCAACTCCTCTATTCCATATAATGCCGGAGTTCTTTTCATCGCATGGTTTAACTTGTTTTCCTTTTTGCTAGTTGAGTTCTTGTATCAAATCAAAATGCTTATACATGTCGGATACAATTCAAATGCCTTTTTTATTGTCTTTTCACTTCTAACTCTCATGACTAGTAGTCCCCTAGGTTAATGAATTAATGGGGACATCGGAATTCATTAGGCCCCTTATGGAATGTCCGACTATACCATTCTCTTTTAGCCCTAGTCTTTCTCCATGACTATCTTCTTAATATCCTTGAAATTCTCCTTGCTCTGGGTTCCCAATTCCGATTTATATCTATACTATACCATTAAAAGTTGATATTCCATAACATCCATTCCCACGACTCGTCCTTTCATTAGCTTAGCTCATTTTGTCCAGTAATTCTTCTTAACTACTTGTTTGCATCGCAGCTATGCATCATAGTCCTTCTAGTGTTCTGTTGGTTCTTGTTCTTATCGTGAAATCCACACAAAGTACACCCTTTCCTTTCTTCTTTCGTCGAGTCTTCATCTTCCTTTATGATACTACAACTTGTGCACACATATATAAATATATATCTCGAATTTTATCGGTTTTCTTCATGATTGCATCTTTGCATCTTTCACACAACCATTGTCTTATAATTTTAATTCTTTTTCCCTTGGGCAAACCTACTGATTCACTAGCCTTCTCCTTGTTGTCGGCGGCTAAATAATTCCCTTTAACCATTTCATTGACACCTCCTCCTTCCTTTAATCCTCATAGTTTCTTTTGTTTTCCTTTACTCTTAGGGTAGGAAACCTTGGAGTGTTCCATTACGAGTGAGAATCCCTTTTGACGCTGAAAATCTCTTCTTGAGATACTTTTTTCCCTTAAATAGGCGTACCAATCATAGGTTCACATCCATTCTCCCAGTTAAATCTCAGGAGTTTAAAATTCCCTCGTCACTCTCATAAGATCTGTTTATTTCTTCTCAAGGATGCACCTTTATTTATTATTTATAACCTCCTTGGTCCTAATTATGAAGACGTATAGGTTGGTTCCAGGGTCCTCACGTTCATCCCTTGTCACGTATAACATTACTCTATCTCCCGTTGATTTATTTAAATTTGATCCTATCGTCTGCTTTCCTGCTTTCATCCTAACATTTTCCTCAAATATATGTTGACTGACCCTCAATGGGTATACATTTTCCTTGTCCAAGTTATCTTCCCTTTATGATATCATAACCTTCTTTTTCATAATGCTCCTTCTTACATTGTTGGTCGCGTTACCGCTATCTGACTTTAATTCTCGAGAAAACCCAATCCTGATTCTCTCTGTAGCACTTGCTACCTCAATTTTGACATACAGCGCAATCGATATTTTTAACATGTCGTAACATCAATCATAAGGGTATACATAATACTCGATGTAGCCACTCGTGACTTATCTTTTTTATCACTTTTCAACACCTTTTTATTGCGAGATATCCTATTACCATTTGATCTTATCCTGAATCTGTGGCTTTAATGCATCTTCCCTCTCTTTTTGTCCAGCAAGCAAGAGAATTCTAATTGTAAAGTCATATGCTCCTAATTTCCCTCGGGCTATTATGGTTTCTCATATTCTTTTTCCGTATGTCTAAATTTGCAAGCCTTCCTAGCATACCTTCCTACGTCCTAATTCTAACTCATGGCGATATAACTTTACTTAAAAATCTTTACTCTTACTTGTACCCTGCCTCTTTGTCTAAAATAATCAACCTCACATCCTTTACTTTCCTGTAGCAACCGAATCGATCCTTGCGATATTTTATCTTCACTTGTACACCTACTCTCTTCTTTCCTTACACATAAGCCGACATTGCACTTAATTTCTCTATTATCAAATAACCTTCACAACACCCGTCTAAAAAAAATTGAGGTGAACCCTTCTTATAAGGACTAGCTAGAAATACACCACATATTCATAAGGTTGATACAATCTATACTTCCTTCGTCGGCCACGCAACATCACATTTAGAAGTTATATAAGCAATCTAGAAGACAATCATAATTACATTCAAACTTACGTATCCATCTCTCATGCTTGAGTTCAAGGTCATCATTAATACCCGAAGTAACTTAGCCATAATGATTCTTAGAATAGTACCAACAATCAAATACTTAGAAACCCCCTTGAAGTCCAATACCTGGTGACTTCTGAATCCCAATGTAAACTCACATCATATAGGAAAGTCTGATAAAACGAGTCTGTGCGCCTTTCATCAACCCGTCCTGGTCTTATGTATGTATAAACTTCTAGGGTAAAACTTTCCCCTACACGTTAACTTCCTTTCCCATATCAATATCTTTTCGCTATCTCTTACTCACCAATATATAAATCATAATACTGCATATGAATTCTTAATGTCAACTTTCCCTATATCTTCAATAAATCTCAATTCTCCGAAATATCGAATGCACTCATTCCAACTCCTTTAATTACTTATCATTTTTCCCCTGCAGGGTTCTTCCTTTAAATTAAAATCATTCTAAAACTTCTCTTTGAAAGCATCTCATAATGGTTCATTAATCATGACTTACCAAACATCCGATTGTCACATTTTCCCTTCATCCTTTCTCTCTAGCCTAGACATTCAAACAATTCAATTTGTAAAAAATCTCGGCAGAGTTTTCTCTATACTTCTTACTGCCTCATTCCTGCACACAGCCCATAAAACACATCCAATGCCTCACAAGGCGATCACAATACCCGTAACATTTACCTCAGGTTCTCATAACAAAGTCTATCAATATCAATAAGACAGGAAACATACCTTCCGGAGTAACAACTTCAATTCTCATCAATTACCTCATAGCGGCATAATCAACTGCTCATCCATAATCAAAACATTTAAGGTTAGAATCAGAGAAATCACATCCTATAATTTAGCTCTATGACATGATCTAAGAAGAGAAAGAAAGGTTAATCATTCCTAAATGCCCTGCAGCCTCTTGTTTATAAGTGTGACGCGCTTCACACCCATAAACAAGACTCTACTGGACACGGCTCGTAGACACACCCTAGGACGAACTGCTCTGATACCACTTTTGTCACGACCCAACCAGAGGGCCATGACGGGCACCCAAAGCTAACACACCGAGTACCTCCAAATATACATCTCATAAACATTTTAGGATGGACCATAAAGATAGAACCTGGATATCATGATCTGTACGAATATATATCATAATATAAACATCTCTATATAATCTTCAACAGTTATGTCCATCATCACCCACCGATAAGGCTACTAAAATGTTATACAATGATATGGACCGGTAGGGTTATGAAATGTCTAACTATACACACATGTCTACGAGCCTCTACATAGAATAGAAGTTACCATAAGGACCAATACCAATAGACTGCAGCTCTGAAGTAAGTGGAATGCTCCTGAGAATCAGCTGATAAATCACCTACGGGTCAAATCCGTGTACCTATCTACCTGCGGGCATGAACGCAGTGTCCACAAGAAAGGACATCCGTACGAACAATGTACTGAATATGTAAGGCATGAATAACAACATAATAAAAAATATATAACATAACATGAAATAAGGATAACCTGTATGTCTGATTGCCTCGTAGGACGAATATCATGCATGCTTAGTCTTTTCATAAAAACCTTTCTCATACTTGTATAACATAATAGTGTTGCGGAACGTGCATCCCGATCCACAAATATTTTGTATTGTTGCGGAACGTGCAGCCCAATCCATATATATATATTATATTGCAGCGGAACGTGCAGCCCAATCCATAACCATATATCCCGCATCCGAGACGACGTCATGATATGATCAGGTGGCTATGCGTATATAACGCCTCGCCCTTTTTCCCAATATCCCATATATATATATATATATATATATATATATATATATATCGTATACATATATAATATAAGTAGCATGCATGAGAGCCCAAATAAAAGTTACCACTTTATCGGAGTGACGTAAGGTCGGTAACCACCGATTATCTTATGGATCAATCATCATCGCTATATCTCACCTTGAAGGAACAATTATTATAAGGTGAGATCGAAAACAATGAATAAAAGCGAGAAAATCATGAAATAAGCTCAATAACCTCATAATGGCATTAAAATCATAAGCTTAGGAATTTCTAGAATTAAAATCATCATCATCATGTTCATCATAGAAACCATCTCATCTTTAGCGTCATAAGAAATATTAAGAATCATGAATCTTAAGCTTTTGGAAATAAGAACATTATGGAAGACATGTATGGATTCACAAGGAAGAAGTCATCATTGTCATCATGGTCCTCATAGAAAATATCTTGTCTTTAATATCATAAAAACCCTGAGAATCATGAACTACTAGCTTTCGGGAACAAAGATGTTATGGAAGACATATATGGAATCGTAACGTAGGAGTCATGGCTTTAGAAAGAAAGGGACTTGATTTACATACCTTTTCGGTCGCCTTAACTTTAACTATTTAACGATTATCCTCCTAAGCTCGTAAATCTACATTCAAGAGAATTCATATTATCGTTAGACTTATCATCATATGCTTGTCTTAAGCCCTCAAATTAATTTCTTTTAAAATCTGTTGAAATTCAGGCAGCATCTCCCCTGTTTATATCCCTATCCCGAAATCACAATATCAACAAAATAACAACAATAGCAATACTAATATCAACCACATCATCATCCATACCAAAACATTCCATAAAACATCCCACCCGATGTTTTTCAACATACAACAACAATATACACTTCCTTTCTTCCCAATCAAGGAGCATAATCTCATCAACACACCAATAACATTAGATACCATACATATACATGTAAATCAGCCCAACCACATGGCGACAAAGATGCTCAAAACAGTCCATAAACGCCACAACTACGACACAACACTTTATGACCTTTCCTCCATAACTATTTTCACTTTTAAGACTTGCTAAACCTTCAAATCAAGTCAAAATAAGAGATAGGATGAAGAACATACCTTAAAATTGAAGAAATTTAGCCACACAAACTTTCTTCAAGACCAAACTCACCACAACATCAAGTAGAAGCAAGAACAATCACCTTTCATGGACTAGTTTGGTGTAATCTTGTTAAATCCTTGATTTAATAGACTATAAATGTTTAGGGGATATGTTAGGAGGTTTCTAGGACTCATGAGAATGTAAAATGATGAAAAAATGGGGTTGATTGGGGGGGGGGGGGGTTGTACCCTTTGAAAGTCGGTGGAACCGACTTTCCCAAGTGGGACTTGCGGAAGCCATTTGGCAATTTGGGGGGTTATCTTAAAATGGTCATAACTCCTTACTCCGATGTCGTTTTGACGAGCGGTTTGTTGCATTGGAAACTAGACTCGAAGAACTTCATTTTAGTCTTTCGAAACACCTTAAAAATCCTAATATACTTGGAGATATACCCCTCAAAAGTTGACCCAAAGTTCTGTCCAAAATTCTACCAACTTTTTTCCAAATTTTCGACAAACTTATTTTCTTCGATTTGCATAGTCTCGGAATCTTCTGAATTTCTCCATACATGATATTTATCATTAATCATACTTGATAATTGTCATGTCCTTTGGTTTCAAGGTTATCCTTCCCGGTTACGACTTACGAGATCGTAATTCATCCTTTACTTCATTGTTACGTACTTCCCATGACTTGTACTTTCCAAAACTTCATAGGACGTCTCCGATACTCCATTAATACTGTGAAGTACCTGGCATGCTCATGCTCTAAAAGTGTGAGGTGTAACACAACCCGAGGGCCATGACAGGGACACGGAGCTAACCTACTGAGCACCACATGACATACATGCATCACCTAATCATACCTGAGTGGGCCATCTTGCTGACTGATAAACATCATAAGCAGTAAGGGACACAAGCCCAGAAGCTCTATATATATATATATATATATATATATATATATACACGTCATCAAACTAGTCTCAAGTACACAAGCCGACAAGGCTATCAAAAATATGATGACACAACAAAGTATGGACTGAGATGGTCATAGAACCTCTAACTATACGTATCTATTTACGAGCCTCTACATGGAGTACATAGCATAATAAGGACGGGAAAGGACCCTTCCATTCCCATGTATACACAAAAGAATCATACCACGCTGGTCTACAACTCCGGAATAAGTGGAGTGCTCCTGTACAATCGTTCAGAAGGTAGCCTACGGGACTGATCCGTCTCCCTGTCAACCTGCGGGCATGAACGCAGTGTCCACAAACAAAAGTACATTAGTACAAATAGAGTACTAAGTATGTAAAGCATGGAAAATAACATAACATAGATATGAAAGTAACAAGAGGTAAGAGAGATAACCTGTACATCTGAATGTCTCTTAAGGCGGATGTCATGCATGCTTAGCTTTTTTTAAAAAAAAAAAACATTTGCAAACATATACTTGTATCATAATCGTACCCGGCCATATAGGCTCGGTGTTATGCGTACCCGGCCATGATAAGGCTTGGTGTTATCCGTACCCAACGGCAATGGTGTGCACAATAGGTGTCGTACCCAGCAGACTATAGCGCGGCTCGATGTGAGAAAATAGCTATAGATATAAGAATGCATGAGAACCCAAAAAAACGTTATGACTCCATCAGAGTAACATAAGGTCGGTATCATCATGAACATATCTCACCTTGAAGGAACAATAACTATAAGATGAGATCAACAACATTTATAAAAAATCAAAAATCATAAGACAAGATCCATAATCATGAGATATCGATGAAGAATATCATAAGAACATTAAGAACCATAAGCTTCTAGTATTCCTAGAAATAGGGACATTATGGATGTCATTTGTGTAAGTTTTGTATCAATGTGATCATGCTATAAGAAAGAAAGGGACAGCCTCACATACCTTGTCGTCTTACTTAAACACTCAACATCTATTCGCCCAAGCTTGCAAATCTATATTCAAGATGATTCACACTAAGTTTAAGCTGTCGAAACGATTATAAGATCAAACTAAACTGTTAAGTGAGCTAAAGAAATTTGGGCAGCATTTCCCCTGTATCGTCACATCCTCCAAATTCAAAACAACTCCCAAACAACAGTAACAACATTAACAATACCATAGCCAAGAGATTACATTCATATTACACTCAAATCAATCCAAAACTCCTTTTTCAAATTCAATCCATAACCAATACTTCAACTTAATACCTTATAACTTCTCTACCATGATTCTCTTCACTTATAAGACTTACTAACCTCCAAATCAACCCAACATAAGCAATAAGATGAAGAACTTATCTTTTTCTTGAAAATCTTTAGCCACACACAACTTTCTCCAAGATTTAATCACCACAACTCCAAGTGAAAGCAAGAACGTCCACCTTCCATAAACTAGCTTTGATTTTAAGGTTTGATCTTCTCTTGAAAAGGTTTAGGATGATTAAAGATGATTAGAAATGGTTTAGGGAGCTTGGAGAGGGCTAGGGATCTGATTTTTGGTAAAAAAAATGATCTCAAGTCGTGGCCCCTTTAATTTATAAAAAGGGAAATTTTTCACCGCCTCAATTAGACGGTACACTTTCACGGACAGTGAAAAGTTTTGCTTGCCATGAAATTGGTCCAGTGGATCCTCCGTACTATCACCGTTTCATGGTAGAAAAAATTCCATTTTCAGGGTCCGTGAAAATGTTTTGCTTCCCAGATTTGCGTTATGTCAGTTACATTGGAAAGAAGACTCGCTGAACTTGAATTTACATAGGTTATGCATTCCGTAACTCCTCATATTCTAGGAGATATGCCTCTTTCAAGTTAGACCAAAATCCTATCCAAAATTCTGCTAAGTTTTCTCAAAGTTCCGACAAACTTAATTTCTTTAATTCGCTTGTTCTCTAATCCTTCCATAGCTTACTAAACATGAATTTAAACCCTCATAAACATAAGATAGGCATGTATAATCTCATATAACTTTGAAGCTAACTCCGATATCCACGACTAGGACAACTAATATCCAACGAATCTCAACGTACAAACTACGAGGTGTAACATCCTTCCCCCTTTAGAAACATTCGTCCTCGAATGTTAAACTCTCAGAATTCTATAAAAATTTTGGCAGAGTTTCCGCTATAACTATAGTATTACCAACCTGTCACAACAACCCAAAATATACAACGCCATACATGGCTACAACAACCAACAACAACAATGCCCTCACACGACCAATAATCATAAAAATTGAAACACTACGCACCTGAAAGCGACGGTGTCTCTGTCTGGACCTCTTCTGGGAGGGGAAATAAATGTGGATATCTAGATCTCATATCTTCTTCAGCTTCCCAAGTCATTTCCTCGATATTCCTGTGTCTCCAGAGAACTTTAACCGAAACTACATCTTTAATCCTCAGTCTTCGAACCTGTCTATCTAATATAGCAATGGGAACTTCTTCATATGATAATTGCTCAGTGACTTGAACATCATCAATAGGTACGACTCTGGAAGGATCTCTGATGCACTTACGAAGCATCAATACATGAAAGACCGGATGGACTGATTATAAATCTTGAGGTAGATCTAACTCATAGGCCACTTGGCGCACTTTACGTACGATCCTGTAAGGTCCAATGTACCGAGGGCTAAGTTTACCCTTCTAGAAAAATACCATAATGCCTTTCATAGGAGATACCTTTAGAAATACTCAGTCATCAACCTGGAATTCTAAGTCTCGTCGGCGATTATCTGCATAAGATTTTTGACGACTCTGGGCTGCCAATAATCGATCCTGTCACGACTCAAACTGATGGGCTATAATGAGTGCCCGAGCTCTACCTGTCGAACACCCCTAGACATACATCTGAGACATAAACATGAAACATAAATGTGCCGTATATAACTTCTGATAATAACCTGCTATCTCATGTGCATAACAAGCGTAATGAACCAAAACTCCCAAAGACATATATATATATATATATATATATATATATGCATGCTGAATGACTGTGTAAACCGACAAGGCTTCCATAGATAAATGTACATCAAAAATAGAGGCCAACAAGGCCACATAACTTCCCACCATAACCGACATGTCTACAGACCTATAATGGAATACAACTATATAAAGGACGTGACAGGGCAACGCCGTACCCATGAATATACGCAAATTATTGTACCAAAATATTAGACTGCAACTCCGAGAAAATAGAGTGCACCAACAGCCGTTGAACAGGAGCCCTAAGAATCTGGACCGCCAACCTGTCTCTCTGAACCTGCAAGGCATGAGTGCAGCACCCCCAGGAAAAGGGGTGCCAGTACGGAAAATGTACTGAATATGTAAGGCAGCAAGAAGACATCATAATTATGATATGAATTAGAAGGGATACGTGAATCAACCTAAATTAAAACCTGTCACTAAGAGCCATGAGTATGTATGCTAATCTCTTGAAAACATGTATATCATATATGAGTATATACCTTCACCCATTCGCTGCCTCGTCGGGCATCATATCATATTGGCCCCTTCGGGCATCATAATCATCGTATACCAGCTGATCAGGTGGTTTGCATATATAACGCCATAGCCCTTCCCCTTCCCCAAAAATCATGATGCACAAATGTATGTATATATATATATATATATATATTTATAATGCATGACAAAGCTTATAAAACTCAGAACTCCTATTGGAGTGACTTTCTAGTCCCTACCTTTTTATCTTGTTAAGTACATCATCATTATTATCATACGCCCCCGTCGGGACTTAGAATCAATCAAGAAAATGTATACGAAATATGAAACCCTATATATGCCCCTTCGGGACTTAGGAACTCAAGGAACAATATGTTTTGAAACCCAATCATATGAATGACAAAGAGTAGACCACCCTAGACTTCTAAGAGTAGAGTCATTATGGAGCAACGTTCATTTACGCTTCGTTCTACCATAGGTCATGCCAAAATGAAAGAGAGGATAGCCTTAACATACCAGATCACCGCCCAAATATATACAAGCTCGTCTTGATTGTCCCTTAGCCTATATGGACATAAGAATAACACTAGCGTTAACATACAAGTGTCTTCTTAAGCGTATAACGGAAGTTAACCTATTCATGAATAGGATAGACAACATCTGCCCTGTTTACCTTACTCCCTCAAACCTCCAAGAGGTGGTACAATCCTCAAACAACATCAACAACAACCCAACAAAGAACAAACTCATTTGAAACCATTTATCAAACAACTTCTTCACTTCCTTACTTTAATAAGTCATCAACAATCCTATTAACAACCTCACACATCTCCTAATAACAAAAATTAACAAGAATCATTCATAACACAATGCCATAAAAGTCCACTAGGGACACGACAACAACAATAACTCCAAAATATCGATTTCTAGACTTTCCGACAAGATTACAACTTCTATAACGTTAAACAAGGAAATAGGAGACTTAATCATACCTTAATACACTTTGGACAGCCCGCTTAAGAGATTACTTCGCCACAAATTTCCTTTCAAAAACAGCCACGAAGAGGAAAACTAAGAACTAACATGAAATCGGGAAGCTTTAATATCTAAATCTCCCTTTCGATCCTTAATTTTACCTAGAGTTGGCTTGGAATTGTTTGGGAGAGTTCTTCAAAGGTGTCAAGGTTTTAAGAAGGTGGAAAATGAGAAGATAATGAAAGAGGACTGAATATATACTAAAAATAGCCACCGCCTCACTTAGGCTCCCTAAGCATGACTCATAGCGAGCTACAACCTCACTTTGGAGGTCGCTCAGCGAGGTCCAGCTTCTGCCCGAATAGTTAATCGTAAAACGCCCATAACTTTCTACTCTGATGTCGTATCGATGAACGGTTTGTTGCGTTAAAAACTAGACTCAATGAACTTCAAGTTTGATAGTTAATTGACCCCATAACTCCTCATATTCTAGGAGATAAACCTCCGTCAAGTTGGACCAAAAATTCTGTCCAGAATCTTGCCAAATTTTTCCAAAGTTTCAACAAACATAATTTCTTTGATTCTCTTAACGTCCAGGCTTCCCGATACTTACTAAACATGATTTCAAACTCTCATGTACATAGAATGATCATGTAGCATCTTTTATGACATCGACGATAACCTCGCTTTCTAAATCTATGTCTACTAACTCATGGCAAAATTCTACGTACAAAAGTACGGGGTGTAACATCTCCCCCCCCCACCCCAGGAACATTCGTCCTCGAATGTTAAACTAGTTTTGCATTATGTCCTTGATTCCATTCCTTTATACATTCCCTTATTGGATCATGTCCTGTGTATACTCTCCCTACCACATATCATGTCTAATTTTACCATCGCTTTACTTAACGTAATATATCTTCGTCTCTTCTTTACGCATTTTCTTTTCGTGCATACTTCTACCATTTCCATGAATTATATTTCTCATACCATTTATAACCTTCCGCTGAAGTTGCCAACATCATAAACCTTCTTACGTCATTCTAGAGCTACAAATGAGACACCACACGGCCTCTAACCTTCCTTTACCCTCGCAACATCACGAAGTTTAAAAAAGCCAACTCCACTGACTCAGTCTCACTAGCATGCATTACCCTCAACGTCCTTTACATCTTATCAATAAAGTCCCAGGAGTCCTCATTCTGCTTCGCATTAAAGAACTCTGGAGGGTCAAAATTAAGGAAATCCTTAACCCTAGCATTAACTGCTCGGTCTGCATAGCCAACACTAACCCCCGTGACGCTGAGCTTGAGCGGCTACCAACCTGGTCAACAACTAAATGGCATCTCGCATTTCCTGACCTGCTGTGTCTGGCTGAGGAACTGGGGGCACTAGAGCAGGTATTGGAGCTGGGGCTTGAGCTGGTTCCCCTCTGAGCCCCTCTGGAGAGGACGGAGTATGCGAGGTTTGCAAAGGAGAATCACTCTGACACTCGCGCCTAGCCCCATAGCCTGTGGAGTATGGCTAGTAGCCTTACCGATCCGTGACTTGACCCTCTGGCCCTAATCCACTCACAAACCAGTAAACACAATCTCCCATGTCGGCTACCATAGCTGGAGCATATCCATCCAATGAATTAAAATGAAGACTATACTCCCGAGCACTCATGCTCCCTTATCTGAGGTTCAGGAACCTATTAGCTACGCCAGTTGAATCTCTAGAGGTAAATAATGCTGAAGAAAGGCATCTATAAACTACTGCCACATGGTCGGGGGTGCATTAACTCCTCTGGATGACACCCAGGTCTCATACCAATGAACAATAACATCTCATAATCTATATGAAGCCAACTCCGCTGACTTAATGTCTGAAGCATGCATCACCTGTAACGTCCTTAACATCCCATCTATAAAGTTAAACGTGGGTCCTCATATGGTTTCAACCCAAAAAATTCTGGAGGGTCTAAATTAATAAAATCTCTAACCTTGGCACTACTAGCCCTATCACCATGACCTGTACCCTGTTGCTGGGCCTGAGCAGCCACTAACTGAATCAACAACTGAATGGCCTCTCGCATCTCCTGACTTGAAGTGTCAGGTGGAGTAACTGGGGGTGCTGGAGCTAGAGCTAGGGTGCCTCTATACTCCTCTAGAGTGGGCGGAGTATGAGAGATCTGAGATGGAACCTCATTCTGGGACTCGCCCTCCCGAACATCTATAGGCGGTAGCCGTTCAGTTCTCCTACCTGCCACTGACTTTCCCTTCTGGGCGGCTGATGCTTTCCCCGTCACAGGCATTATTAAAATCATAACACATGGTTAGGAAAAAGGGAATCCTCATAACATCGCTCTATCGCACGATCTAAGATGAGAAAGAAAGGTCAATCTTCCTAAATGTCTTACAGCCTCCTGTTTATACGTGTGACGTGCTACACACCCATAAACAAGACTCTACCGAACACGGCACGTAGACAAACCCTAGGACGAACTGCTCTGATACCACTTTTATCACGACCCAACCCGAGGGCCATTACGGGCACCCGGAGCTAACCTACCAAGCACCACATGACATACATGCATCACATAATCATACCTGAGTGGGCCATCATGCTGACTAACAAACATCATAAGCAGTGAGGAACACAAGCCCAAAAGCTATATATATACACGTCATCAAACTGGTCTCAAGTACATAAGCTGAGAAGGCTATCAAAAATGTGATGACACAACAAGTATAGACCAAGATGGTCACAGAACCTCTGACCGTGCATATCTGTCTACGAGCCTCTACATGAAGTACATAGCATAATAAGGATGAGATAGGACCCCTCTATGCCCATGAGTACATAAAAGAATCATACCACGCTGGTCTGCAACTCCGGAATAATCAGAGTGCTCCTGTACAATCGTTGAGAAGGCAGCCTAGGGGTCCGATCCGTCTCCCTATCTACCTGGGGGCATGAACTCAGCATCTACAAACAAAATAAACATCAGTACGAATAGAGTACTGAGTATGTAAGTGTTATATCCCGTATTTTTGTACATTGGGATATTTTAAGCTAATCGCGATAAATTAAGGACAAGACTATTTTGGGATACGAGGTGGAGACTTTTAACCTCCGATTTTGTTTTAATACACAAGTTGCTTATACATTTTATTTGGTATAGAATTATTATTGGAGATTAGAGATTAATTAACTATGATTAGATTATTAAAGTGGGATTAAGACTTAATCATTTCATTAATTAAGTTGAAATTGGCCGTGTGGGTCCCACCCATGGCTTGGCCACATTTGATTGGCTCAAGCCATGAGTGGGACATGTGTCCAACACCTAGGTACCATATAAATAGTAATATGATGACAAAGCAACCATTTCATCTTCACCAAACTTAGGAAGCTTAAGAGATAGAGAGAGAGACTCTCGGCCATGGTGGCCGAGTGAGGTCCTTGATTCTTGATCAAAAAATAATTTTTGATAGCATTTCAACTCTAGAGAAGGTGTGTAATAACGTGGAGATGATTTTAGAGCAACAAGAACAAGTATAAATTCAAGGCACAAGTTGGAGCCAAGTTGAAAAGCCAAGTGTTAAAGGTAAGATTTAATCTCCTTCTGCATGTGTTGTGGATGGTTTGAATGTATTGTAATGGGTAGATATGTATAAAAATTGTGTATGTTCATGTTGGAAGGCTGTCCAAGCCGTGTAGGGGCTGTTTTAGGAGAAAATGGTGAATTGACTTACTTGATATTTTGGTTGTTGTTGTCATGGATTGTATGGTGACCATGAAGGTTTAATGGTTCAAGTTGAAGTTGTAATTGTTTGTGGGATGTTGTATAAGTTAATATGATGTTAATATAGTTTGTTGTAATTATGTAAATGATGTTGTTAACGTGTGGTTGTTGGTATAGTTCATGAAATTGGAAGAAAAGAATGTGTTGTTGTTGTTCTTGTTGAGTTGGAAGGTTGCGGGCTGTATAGTATGTTGGTAGGGCTGTTTTGAATATTGTGCGGGTTGTCTGGAGTGTTCTCGAGTCTTGTATGAATGGTCTCGGGTTAGCACTTGAACGTATGATCATTGGTGTTGGCTTGATTGTATGTAGTTGATTTGAATGTAAAGGAAATGTCGTAAAATTATTTAGAAAGAAGTTACTAACGTTAGAATGCGTTTTGAATTTCCTCGTAGCCTAATCGTAGTTCTTGACATCTTAATATAGGTTAGAGTACTATTGGGCAGCGTATGCGTGTGTGTTGCGAGTAAACGCTAAAGGTATGTAAAGCCTATCACTTCTTTCTTTTGGCATGTCTTAGATGTAAGTAGGATACGATATGAGCTTTGGGGTAACTCTATTCATAAGTTCCGAGCATGTTTATGATTCTTATTCACTTCTTGATATTAGAATTCTTGATACAGTCGAGCTATTGCCCTCGAGTCTTTTGTATGATTGGATAGTAAACGATGCATAAAAGTCCCTATTCTTAAAGGATTCTATAATGAATAATGTCCATAACTTTTATAAACTGACTCGGATTAACTTAATACATGTCTATTATCCCTGAGGCCTTATTTTGATATAGCTCATAATGATATTCAAAGAATACTGAACATGACTATCGCCCGGATACTCGAGCGTTGATTAATCTACTTGTCTATCGAGTCTCAAAAGATGATTTATATGCATATGATTACTCACTACTCTGTTTATGCATTCTGTTATTACATCTTTCACCGAGTCCCTCACTAGAGGGCCGGGTACGGTATATATATGTATATATGTTATGGAGTTATGCTGTGTTATGGAGTTATGCTGTGATACGGAGTTATGCTGTGATACGGAGTTATGCTGTGTTCCGGAGTATGCTGTGTTATGGCGCCAAAGACGGGGTGGCGACCATGTTCACCGAGTCCTATAATGGGCCGGATATACATATGATACTAATATGCATGATTTGTATTTCAAAAGTAAGCATTTTGGTATTCTGGTCATTGTATATGTTCTCTGTGCTTCTTATTTCGATTATCATCCCGATTGCTGTATTTCATGCTTTACATACTCAGTACATATTTCGTGCGACCCCTTTCTTCGGTGGGGTCGCGTTTCATGCCCGCAGGTACAGATTCTTGCTTTGGTGATACACCAGCTTAGGATTTCTATTCAGCTGACTTGGAGTGCTCCGTTGTTCCGGAGCCTAGATTTTTGGTACAGATCCTTTTGCTGTGTATATGTGTGGTCCAGGGGTACGACGGGGCCCAGTCCCGTCATATGATACTGTAGTTACTCTTAGAGGTCTGTAGACATATGTGTGGGCTGTGTATAGTTACCGTTTAGTTCTGTCTGTATGACTTATGTTTTGGGACGTCCCCATTCATAGTGGCAGCCTTGTCGGCTTGTGTATATATATGTGTTCTGGGATGTTGTGTGTAGTGGCAGCCTTTTCTGCTTGGGTAGATATATATATACATGTTTTGGAAGCTGTGTGCTATGATAGCCTTGTCGGCTCATGTATACATATCGGGACGTTCGCCTATATTATGATAGCACTTGCTTTCGCTATATATATAATGTTATCTTTGAAAGTTGTAACTCCTCGGAGACGGGTTGTTGTGATATGTATATATATATACGACGATTTTGAGACGACATCATGCCTTTCTATATATATAAGTTCTTTATTATGCCAGTGGTAGGCGATTATAGTTAACAGGTGTATACGAGTGTCCAGCTCGGGCACTAGTCACGGCCTACGGGATTGGGTCGTGACAAAAGTGGTATCAGAGCTGATCATCCTTGGAGTGTCTACAGACCGTGTCTAGTAGAGTCTTGTTTATCGGTGTGTTGTGCACCACATCTATAAACAGGAAGCTACGGGACATTTAGGAAGTTATATTTCCTTCTCGTCTTAGATCGTGCGATAGAGCCGTAGTCTAAAAATATCGCTTCGATCTCTTTCACCTTGGTAGGTGCGGACGGCAAGGATGAAGAGATCAGCTTCAGATAGTGGGGGCGCTAAGAAGGCCCCTAGAGTAGATTCAGGACCCCAGGCTCCAGGGCCGAGCAAGAGGAGCCTCAGTTATTCCATGGAGACTGACCCCTCAGAGGACCCAGCGACGATTCCTCCAGAGTTTTTGACATCCAGGGAGGAGGACCCCCCAAGGGGCAGTTATGACACAGATCCGTCTGAGTATTCGTTTGGGACACCGAAGGAGGAGATTCCCGAGGCCGTACCGGTTGCTCCTATGGCAGAGCACTACGTTAGGCCAGCTACCCCGGTAAGTATTATGGATTACTCCAGCCCCCTATCCTGGCCGTCGGTAAACCAGGAGTTGTTCGGTTATCTACGTTCCTCGGACTCAGATGAGCGAGATGATGAAGGCCAGACAAGCGGATTCTGGGTAGACGATGACGAGGAGCATACTTCACCTTATAGGTTACCAAATCAGAGTAGAGACCGATCGACTATGAGTATATGAGACTTTATCGAAATTTCCCATGTATGTGCAATTGCTAAGAATTATTACCTAATAGCGGCGAACGGAAATCAAAGGGATCGTCAACTAAGTATTTATAAGTAACGGCGATCAAGGTGTTCTCGTCACCATAGGAAATTTTGAAATATAGGATGGAAAGTAGTCATACATACAGGTGAAAGTTGGACATACGAGGTAAGTTCACCATCTTCATACCGTTATTGATATTGGGAGCCCTGTGTGGCTGTGATATAATATGATGTAAATATATATATGTTGGCCCTGCGAGGCATTGTTGGTATTTTTACGCGTGCAAGTTATGAGATAGTAAGAAATGCAGAGGAAACTCTGCCAAAATTTTCCTAGAAATAAAATGGGAAAATAATGAGGATTGTTACAAGAATAAGTAAAGCCTAGTGAGGAAGTGGCCAAAGATATGACATGATTTATGTGACTAGGGTATAAAGGCAAGTGTGAAACGGAAAAGCGAGTTATAGAACGAACAAGAAAGACTCATCAAGTTCTGTAGGGAAAGTTTAGAATAAAAGCTATGTGATAACGGAAATGATAGCGAGCACTAGAAAAGGAGTTAATTAAAGACGGAAATAAGAAGAAAGCGAGATACCAGTGTAGCAATAGGTCATGACCTGTGTAGCCGAGGATACGAGTACTAAAAGTGACGGAACTGTGAAAGACCAAGTTGTAGAAAGATTAGCAACGAGGTAGAATGAGTATTAGAAAATGACTGGTACGAGATGAATAAACATGAATGTACAGAATACGTTTTAAAAAGGAGAAAAGGATTATGCGGAAGTAATGTGTTTCGAAGGATACAGAGGTAGCATAAGATTCTTCGTGTACAGAATAAAAGATAGACATAGGAGGGACAAATGATAAGGAAATTCTAAAGGAAGCACCCAAAATAGATGTAATTAATTAAGTACGAGTATGGAATGAAAGGGGAATATATAGTTATAAATCTAAAGGTGTGGTACGATGACAAGGTGATAAGATAAGGCCATCACTAAAGTGAATTTGAGATGACTTGAGTAAGTTAGAAGTTGGTACTGAACACACAAGGGTGAAAGACCATAAGTTGTAAAGGAGTACTACGCGTAGACGACTTCACCTCGAAAATAGTGGAATCCTTAAAGGATAAAGACGGTAGGCTTGAGGAGAAAATGATGTATTATAGATCTATTAAAGGAAACAGATGATATAGGTTGGGATAAAGATAATGTTACAAGAGGACTTTGGACACTTACCATCAGGATATAGGTGCTATATAATTAAGATTAGTTAATTATTGATTGGAGTAGGTGGAATGTGGCCTTGGATGAGTTGCTACGCTGGTCGTATTACTCGAGTACAGATTATCAGATGAGAGTTTGTACTATATATAGAGAGGTTCTCATCGCTTCGTGATGTTGTTAAGGTTTCGTACGTGGATAATCAAAGTTATACATCATAAGGAAAAGACATGGATAAGGTACAGTATACCAAGTGAATTGGAAAAAGGATCAAATGAATTTAAAATTGGAAATAAGGAAATAGAGCAGAATATAAGCGGATAATGGTATAAGTACACCCTTAAGGGGGGAAGCGGGTAAGAGAAATGCAAGTATAAGATGGAAACAATTGACGCTGAAATATGTTGATATAGATGCTTAAATTCCAATTGAGATCTCTTGCTGAAACAAGTTAGTAAGATCTGAAAGCCAGCGATAAATGGATAGAAGCCAGAATGGTATTTGAGACAGTGTTGACAATCATTTGTAAAGGCCTCGAATGATATGCCATTAAAAAGTGAGTGCTTATAAGAAGGAAGAGTACGACAAGAGAATGGTAACGAGTAACTTAAGAGATATTATAAAGGATGGCAACGCTATACAGGATTCGAGGCTAAGATGTTAGCAATAGAGTTATTCGCTAATGATATTGCGACTTATAAGTAACAAAGGAGAAGGAATAGAAAATCTCCTATAGTAGGAAGCGAGAAGATCAAGGGTGAATAAAGAAAGGGAAAGGAGTATGACCAGATAGGCTATGAACGAGTTTTTAGTACTGAGGAGTTATGTAAAGCATAATGAACCTGGAGAAGGAAAGACTATGACTGAGATTGGGTATATTCTATACAAGCTATACAAGAATAGTTATGCAAACTACGAATATTTGTATGTTAAGGATGGGACCAAGTGAGTACTTGATAAGAAAAGTTTGGATTCAGTAATAACAATACGGTTACAATATTTTGGGTACATTAAGAAAAGATGTAAAGATGATTTAAGCTAAATTACCGAGATAGGATTAATACTAAGGGCAAATAGGACTTGGCCATGGTTGAATCAAAGATATATCCCGATACCGGCTGTAAGATAAGGGAGGAGAAGACAAGGTAAAACATAAGGATAAGTGAAGCGACGCTAAGGTAATTCTTGAGCTAATTTGAGCACCTTCGCATGTTCTTGTAAAGATTGCAATATAATGTGTGACAGGAAAGTTAAGAGCAAAATCTGAGCAAAGGGGCAATAGAAGAGTTTGAATTAAAGATAAAGAAATGACACGAGATAAAGAAGTGCCTAGAGTATTACAAGTTGGGTAAAGGGAACTATAGAATGGGTTAAGTGAGACGATCAGAGTGAACTGGTTACTGATGACAGTGAACTTATATGTCAAACCTAAATATGTCAGAATTATACCAGCTGATGATAATTAAAGCACAGAGCAGCTATGTAAAGTTATTATACGAGGGGACTCCAGCACTACTTGATAGCCAACTCTAAGGATTAAGATTAAGAGCTAAGAAGTAGGGTGACAGCTTAAGTCTTTTAAAGAAGTCGAGAAGTAATACATGAGGCTGAAGATCCCAGAATATGGATTTCATTACAGGTTTACCTCGCACTCCACAGAAGTATGATGCTATATGGGTTAATGTAGATAGGCTGACAAGATCAGCTCATTTTCTTCCAGTCAGGACTATTTATTTAGCTGAGGATTATGTGAGGTTATATATCAAGGAAATGGTAAGACTTCATGGTGTTCCCACATCTATTATATCGGACAAAACAACTCAGTTTATAGCTAACTTCTGGAGATCATTCCAGAAGGGATTGGGAACACAGGTGAGTCTTAGCACAGCATTTCACCTTCAGACTGACGGATAGGCCGAGCGTACTATTCAGACGCTAGGAGATATGTTGCGGGCCTGTGTTATTCATTTCAGAGGCAGCTAGGATGATCATCTGCCACTTATTGAGTTTGCCTATAATAATAGCTACTATTCTAGCATCCAGATGGCACCGTATGAGGCTCTGTATGGTAGGAAGTGCAGGTCACCTATTGGCTGGTTTGATGTTGGAGAGACTAAGCTAATCGGCCCAGATATGATTCAGCAAGCCATTGATAAGGTAGAACTTATTTGGGAAAGGTTGTTAGCAGCTCAGAGTCGACAGAAGTCTTATGCAGATAATCGACGTCGACACTTAGAGTTCCAGATTGGCGATTGGGTATTCTTGAAGGTGTCACCCATGAAGGGTCTAATAAGATTCAGGAAGAAGGGGAAACTTAGCCTGAGGTATATTAGGCCTTATCAGATTGTCCGTAAGGTAGGCAAGGTTGCCTATGAATTGGACCTACCACCTAATTTGGAAGCAGTGCATCTAATCTTTCACGCGTCGATACTTCATAAATAAATTGGTAACCCTTCTAGAGTATTCTCCGTGGACGATGTCCAGGTAACGGAGGAATTATCTTGTGGGGAGGACCGTATAGCTATACTTGATCATCAGGTGAGGAAGTTGTGTACTAAGGATGTGGCCTTCATTAAGGTATTGTGGCGGAATAATGATCGGGAAGAGATGACTTAGGAAGCTGAAGAGAAGATAAAGAACGAGTATCTTTACTTGTTTCCTATACCTAAAGGTGATCTAAACTCCTCATTGATTATGTTGATTGGTAAATAAGCTATGTGTTATAACAATAAAAGAGACTCCCCCGAAGTCCCTATAAGACCTGGTGAGATTAGTTTAACATTCGAGGACGAATGTTCAAAAGGGGGGAAGGATGTTATATCTCGTATTTTTGTACATTGGGATATTTTAAGCTAATCGCGACAAGTCAAGGACAAGACTATTTTGGGATACGAGATGGAGACTTTTAACCTCCGATTTTGTTTTAATGCACAAGTTGCTTATACATTTTATTTGGTATAGAATTATTATTGGAGATTAGGGATTAATTAACTATGATTAGATTATTAAAGTGGGATTAAGACTTAATCATTTCATTAATTAAGTTGAAATTGGCCGTGTAGGTCCCACCCATGGCTTGGCCACATTTGATTGGCTCAAGACATGAGTGGGACATGTGTCCAGCACCTAGGTACCATATAAATAGTAATATGATGACAAAGCAACCATTTCATCTTCACCAAACTTAGGAAGCTTAAGAGATAGAGAGAGAGAGACTATCGCCATGGTCCGGCCGAGAGTGAGGTCCTTGATTCTTGATCAACAAATAATTTTTGATAGCATTTCAACTCTCGAGAAGGTGTGTAATAATGTGGAGATGATTTTAGAGCAACAAGAACAAGTATAAATTCAAGGCACAAGTTGGAGCCAAGTTGAAAAGCCAAGTGTTAAAGGTAAGATTTAATCTCCTTTTGCATGTGTTGTGGATGGTTTGAACGTATTGTAATGGGTAGATATGTATAAAAATTGTGTATGTTGATGTTGGAAAGCTGTCCAAGCCGTGTAGGGGCTGTTTTAGGAGAAAATGGTGAATTGACTTACTTGATATTGTAGTTGTTGTTGTCGTGGATTGTATGGTGACAATGAAGGTTTAATGGTTCAAGTTGAAGTTGTAATTGTTTGTGGGCTGTTGTAGAAGTTAATATGATGTTAATATAGTTTGTTGTAATTATGTAAATGATGTTGTTAACGTGTGGTTGTTGGTATAGTTCATGAAATTGGAAGAAAAGAATGTGTTGTTGTTGTTCTTGTTGAGTTGGAAGGTTACGGGCTGTATAGTATGTTGGTTGGGCTGTTTTGAATATTGTGCGGATTGTCTGGAGTGTTCTCGAGTCTTGTATGAATGGTCTCGGGTTAGCACTTGAACGTATGATCATTGGTGTTGGCTTGATTGTATGTAGTTGATTTGAATGTAAAGGAAATGTCGTCAAATTATTTAGAAAGAAGTTACTAATGCGTTAGAATGCGTTTTGAATTCCCTCGTGTGTGTAATCGTAGTTCTTGACATCTTAATATAGGTTAGAGTACTATTGGGCCAGCGTATACGTGTGTGTTGCTATTTCGAGTAAACGCTAAAGGTATGTAAAGCCTATCCCTTCTTTCTTTTGGCATGTCTTAGATGTAAGTAGGATACAATATGAGCTTTGGGGTAACTCTATTCATAAGTTCCGAGCATGTTTATGATTCTTATTCACTTCTTGATATTAGAATTCTTGATACAGTCGAGCTATTGCCCTCGAGTCTTTTGTATGATTGGATAGTAAACGATGCATAAAAGTCCCTATTCTTAAAGGATTCTATAATGAATAATGTACATAACTTTTATAAACTGACTCGGATTAACTTAATACATGTCTATTATCCCCCGAGGCCTTATTTTGATATAGCTCATAATGATATTCAAAGAGTACGAACATGACTATCGCCCCGATACTCGAGCGTTGATTAATCTACTTGTCTATCGAGTCTCAAAAGATTATTTATATGCATATGATTACTCACTACTCTGTTTGTGCATTCTGTTATTACATCTTTCACCGAGTCCCTGACTAGAGGGCCGGGTACGGTTTATATATATATGTATATGGAGTTATATATATATATATATTATGGAGTTATCTTTTTGTGATACGGAGTTATCTTTGTGTTCCGGAGTATATCTTTGTGTTATGGCGCCAAAGACGGGGTGGCGACCATGTTCACCGAGTCCTATAATGGGCCGGATATACATATGATATTAATATGCATGATTTGTATTTCAAAAGTAAGCATTTTGGTATTCTGGTCATTGTACATGTTCTCTGTGCTTCTTATTTTGATTATCATCCTGATTGTTGTATTTCATGCTTTACATACTCAGTACATATTTCGTACTGACCCCCTTTCTTCGGGGCGCTACGTTTCATGCCCGCGAGTACGATTCTTGCTTTGGTGATCCGCCGCCTTAGGATTTCGTTCGGTTTCCAGGGAGTGCTCCGTTGTTCCGGAGCCTAGAGTTTTGGTACAGATCCTTTTGCTGTGTGTATGTTTGGTCCAAGGGTACGACGGGGCCCTGTCCCGTCATATGATACTGTAGTTACTCTTAGAGGTCTGTAGACATATGTGTGGGTTTTGCATAGTTACCGTTCGATTCGTACGTATGACTTATGTTTTGGGCGTCCCCGTTCGTAGTGGCGACCTTGTCGGCTTGCGTATATATATGTGTTCTGGGATGTTGTGTGTAGTGGCATTGTATATATATATATATACATGTTTTGGAAGCTGTGTGCTATGATAGCCTTGTTGGCTCGTGTATGGCTGGGACGTTCCCCTATATTATGATAGCCTTGCCGGCATATATATAATGTTATCTGTTGAAAGTTGTAACTCCTCAGGAGACAGATTGTTGTGATATGTATATATATATGCGACAGTTTTGAGATGACATCATGCCTTTCTATATATAAGTTCTTTATTATGCTAGTGGTGGGCGATTATAGTTAACAGGTGTATACGAGTGTCCAGCTCGGGCGCTAGTCACGGCCTACAGGGTTGGGTCGTGACAGTAAGGCATGGAAAACAACATAACATAGATATGAAAGTAACAAGAGATAAAAGAGATAATATGTATATCTGAATACCTCTTAAGGCGGATGTCACGCATGCTTAGATTTTAAGAAAAACATTTGCGTACATATACATATATCATAATACCGTACCCGGCCATATAGGCTCGGTGTTATCCGTACCCGACCATAATAAGGCTCGGTGTTATCCGTACCCAACTACAATGGCGAGCACAATAGGTGTCGCACCCGGCAGAGCATGGCGCGGCTCGATGTGAGAAATTAGCTACACACACACACACACACACATACACACACACACACACACACACATATATATATAAGCATGCATGAGAGCCAAAGAAAATGTTATGACTCCACTGGAGTAACGTAAGGTCGGTAACCCCCGATTATCATTATAGAACTATCATCATGAACATATCTCACTTTCAAGAAACAATAACCATAAGATGAGATCAACAACAATAAACAAAATCAATAATCATAAGACAAGATCCATAATCATGAGACATTGATGAAGAATATCATAAGAACATTAAGAACCATAAGCTTCTAGTATTTCTAGAAATAAGGACATTATGGATGTCATTTGTGTAAGTTTCGTATCAATGTGATCATGCCATAAGAAAGAAAGGGACAGCCTCACATACCTTGTCGTCTTACTTCAACACTCAACGTATATTCTCCCATGCTTGCAAATCTACATTCAAGATAATTCACACTAAGTTTAAGCCATCTAAATGCTTATAAGATCAAGCTAAACTATTAAGTGAGCCAAAAAAATTTAGGCAGCATTTCCCCTGTATCATCTACTCCCTCCAAATTCGAAACAACTCCCAAACAAGAATAACAACATCAAAAATACCATAACCAAGAGATTACATTCAAATTACACTCAAATTAATGCAAAACTCCTTTTTCAAATTCAATCCATAACCAATACTTCAACTTAATACCTTATAACTTCTCTACCATGATTCTCTTCACTTCAAAGACTTACTGACCTTCAAATCAATATAAGTAATAAGATGAAGAACATACCTTTTTTCTTGAAAAACTTTAGCCACACACAACTTGCTCCAAGATTTAATCACCACAAAGTGAAAGCAAGAACATCCACGTTACATAAACTACCTTAGGTTTTTAAGGTTTGATCTTCTCTTGAAACGGTTTAGGATGATTAAAGATTATTAGAAATGGTTTAGGGAGCTTGGAGAGGGCTAGGGATCTGATTTTTGGTAAAATAATGATCTTAAGTCGTGGCCCCTTTAATTAATAAAAAGGGAAATTTTTCCACCGCCTCAATTTCACGGTAAACTTTCATGGACCGTGAAAAATTTCACTGGCCGTGAAATTGGTCCAGTGGCTCCTCCTCACTATCACCGTTTCACGGTACAAAATTTTCCATTTTCACTGTCCGTGAAAATGTCCCTGCTTCTTCGATTTGCGATCTATCAGTTGCATTGGAAAGAATACTCGTTGAACCTGAATTTACATAGGCTATGAATTCCATAACTCCTCATATTCTAGGAGATATGCCTCTCTCACGTTGGACTAAAATCCTGTCCAAAATTCTGCCAAAATTTCCCAAAGTTCCGACAAACTTAATTTCTTTAATTCGCTTGTACTAAACATGAATTTAAACCCTCATAAACATAAGATAGTCATGTATAATCTCGTCTAACCTTGAAACTAACTCCAGTGTCCACTAGTGGGACAACTGGTATCCAACGAATCTCAACGTACAAAACTGTGAGATGTAACACATCTGACCATTTGAACTTGGTCTTCTTTTGGGTTAGTTTGGTCAACGGTCCAGTGACAGAGGAAAAACCTTCTATGAAACGTCTATATTACCCAGTAGGGGGGTACATGGAAAAGGTAGTTCCGGATTTTTAAAAACCAAACCAATTGCATCAGGTTTTTTAAAAACCAAACCAATTGCATCGGTTTTTTAAATCTATAAATCAAACCAAACCAACAAAAGTCAAGTTTTTCAACCTTCGATTAGTTCGGGTTCCTCGAGTTTTTCGGGCTTTTTTTGGGGTAAAGTTGTTACACCTCAAAAATTTGGGTTGTCGTACTGTGAGTAGATTAGATAAGCATAAGGTGAGCATGGAGCTATTATGACCATAAGAAGGATATTTGGTAGCTTTAAAGTGTATGAGATAAGAATTTGGAGTTATATGAATTGATGAGACTAAGTTCGTCAGAGGAAAGTGAAGTATAAGTTGTGTTTGGGAAAGGTCCTGTAATTATCGAGTTAACGATTATTTAGTAAGGTATTGAGGATGAGTTATAAGCTTCATTGAGTTTTTAATGAAGTGTTAAACAAGTGTTAGGAAGGTTCCATAAGGATCGGAGATCAAACGAATCGACGAGAGCATTTTCGGAAAAGGGTGAGTTATACGACCAACTATACGGTCCGTATAGTGGTCCGTATAACTGTCACAGAATGGACCAGTCTCTGACGGACTTATACGGTCACTTATATGGACTGTATAAAATTATACGGACCGTATAAATGTCCGTATAAAATCTTTACGGGTCAGATTTTTGCAACTATAAATATAAGTCCCAAGCTCTTATTTTTCATTTTTCTCACTTTCTCTACACCTCTTGAAGCCTCTAGAATATTCTATACACCATACCAACACAAATCGAAGAGAGATTAAAGATCCAACACCAATAATCAAGGGAAATCAAGTGAAAGAATGTTCACTAGGGTTGATAGGAGCCAAGAACCTCTTGGGCGGTGAAGTTGGGCTTTTCTCAAGTGGGATATTTTTATCCAAAGACCATTCCTATGTGACCAAAGGTGAGTTTCACATCTAAATTCATGTTAATAAGAATATTGATTAGTTGAAAGACTTGGATTATGGAAGAAAGTAGAGTATGAAGTTCAAATATGAAAATAGTGGGATTCTTGAATGGTAACTTGACTTGAGTCATAGTTCTTGACATACCATGAGTGTAATCTTGTTGTGAATGATGAAAATGATGTTAAAGGAGTGTTATATGAGAATGAATATGAAGTTGTGTTGCAATTATGATTATAGGTGACTTGGAAAGGGAATGTTGGGAATTGAATAATGTTTAACTTGATGAAGTTCATCGATTGTAATATCGTGGGTGTTATTATTGACGTTTGGGAGTTGTTTATTATATGGAGAATGTTGTTGAAACAAAGGAAACGCTCCCAATTTTCGTCAGCCCTTAGTTGTTTTAGTTGAAGCCTAAGTATGTTTCCGGTTATTAATCTTCATAGGAATTCTCTTGAATGTAGAATCGTCAGCTTGGAAGGAGAATGCTAGTTGTTGAGGAGACGTAAAGGTATGTAAGGCTAGTCTCTTCTTTTCTAAGGCATGATTCCGATAACATGATTTTCTTACATTCCGAAAATTACGAGTCCATGATTACTAAGAGCTTCTCATGAGAAAAAGCTAAGAGATGTGTTATGAATATGATAATGATAATGAGGAAATCTATGTCCAGAGATTTTAAAGCTCATGATATGATGTTATTATGATGTTCACAATTTTTACATGATTCCTTGATGTTATTCATTATTGGTAGTCTCTCCTTATAGTGCTAGTTCCTTCAAGGTGAGACATGATGATTATGATTATTCCATAATATAATCGAAGGTTACGAACCTTACGTCACTCCGATAGAGTTACAGATTTTACTTGAGCTCTTATGCATGCTTCATGTTAAGTAAATGATGATGATTACACCGTGTCTATATGGCATGGGCAACACCGCTAAGGCGGGCGGCTTATGGATGAGGATGACAAAGACCACTAGTGGGCGGCGTGAGATGATTCCCCCGAACGCGGGCTAATGATGCTATTGATTCAGACAGTTATGTGTGTATGTGTGATTTGTTCTAAAGGTAAAAGTGAGCATGCATGATTCTGCCATAAGAGGCAAGCAGTTACAATTATCCTTTCTTCTTATGCAGTTACAGTTATCCTTTCTTCTTGTGCTTTCTATACTTCCTTATTATGTTATCATATATGCCTTAGTTACTCAGTACTTTGACGTACTGACGTTGTTTCTTTTATGGATGTTGTGTTCATGCCCACAGTGCAGGGAGATGGCCCGGACACCTAGGAGCCTTGCCAACAGCTGTACCGGAGCACTCCACTACTCCAGAGTCGTCGCTTAATTGTGCATTCTTTTGTGTACATACTGAGGGCATGGCAGGGTCCTGTCCCATCCTTATGTTCAGCACTCCAGTTAGAGGCTCATAGATACATATGTGTGGGTAGTAGATGTTATGCGGTCTCATCAGTATATATTCTGTATATCATTTTTGTAGCCTTGTGGGCCTACACATATTTATATGTATAATTTGGGAGATGTTGGTGATCATTTCATAGTAAGTTACTTCGAGAATTATGTTTGCGTGAGATGAGTATGATAGCTAGAAGGGTATGCGGTGCTAGGTAGTCAGCTCCGGGTACCCATCATGGCCCCCTAGTCGGGTCGTGATAAAACAAAACATATAACTTGTACTTCAAATATTTCTTTAGTTCTAGTAAGATACGACTATATAATTAAGATATTTTTAAGAAAATAACACAAAATGTGATATGTAAGATGAAATTGTACCAAAATATTCAACAAACAAACAAAAAAAAGTAATGAAATTGCATAAAATAAAATGATCATAGTCTAAAAGTACTACGTCATGCTAAATAAATACGGCTAATTTATAAGGCATATAGAAAATGACCATAATCTAAAAGTACTAAGTCATGCTAAATAAATACGGCTAATAGGTATTAATTACATGACTAAATATTAAAGAAAAAAAAATTAAGTTATGTATTTTCACTTTCTAAACCAATATAAAGCTAAAGAATAGATATCCAACATTATTGTCATTCCTAGTGTTAGAATTGAATTTCTTTTGTTAGCATTAGTATTGATTTGATTTTTGTTGAGTTTTATTTGAGTTACTAATATCTATGGGCTATAAAACTTATTAGACCATTCAAAATTCTAATTCCAAGCTTGAAATAATATATTAAACGACAAAAAACTATGAAATAAAAGAAATATTTAAAAATAACGTTATCTTTATGTATGAAATATTTTTGAAATTTTATAAATGTAATGTCGGGTTGGTTTGATTCGGTTTGACTTTTTTTTAATTCAAACCAAACCAAACCAATAGTGGTCGATTTTTTTTTTTTAAAACCAAACCAAGTTAAACCAAATCACTAGTCGGATTTTTTCCTCGGTTTGGTTCGGATTATCGGTTTGGTACGGTTTATCGGTTTCCTTTGTACACCCCTAGTACCCAGATAATCCCAAGAAACTCCTAATTTTCATTGCAGTTGTGGGTATGGGCAAATTCTTCTCTACTTCAATTTTCTGAAAATCTACCTATATGCCTTCACCATAAACTGCATGGCCTAGAAACGCCACGGATTTCAACCAAAACTCACACTTCAAAATATTTGGAATATAACTTCTAATGTTGAATTGTCTACAATACCACACTAAGGTGATCTACATGCTCAACCTCACTATGGGAATAGACCAATATGTCATCAATGAAAATAATTACGAATAAGTCGAGATAGGGCATGAAAACTCTATTTATGAGATCCATTAAAGTTGTTAGGCCATTCGTCAACCTAGAAAACATTACAAACTTCTGCAAGCCTCTTAGTAGGAGGTGTAGATAAATTCTGGGGTGCTTGACCCGATGCAAGCCCTTGAGCCCGAGTTTGACCTCCCGCAGTCTGAGAGTCTATTTGCGGGCAGCAGCATTACACCTTTTTCTCGTGGCTGACTTTCTTTTCGCTAGCATTTTCTGAAAGAAGCGCAATGCGCACGAATAGAATAATTCCTGATGGCATAGCTTTATTTGCACGATCTAGAGTATGAATGAAGTGAAACAATCCCAAATGTCTTGGTAGTGAACCATTTATATATGTGGCATGCGCACACAGGCATGCGTAATAATAGAGATGTCGTATGGCATAAACACATCCAAAGCAGGATGAAGTAATTATCTAAAGCAGTTGTCTAGATAATACAAACATGATAATTAAAAAGCTAAAACATTATGTCAGAGGCAGAGAAGACTGGAGGTAGCCAGAGGGGAGTTTAGGGCTCAAGAGACTGAAATATGAAGGACATAATAGGGAGAAGAGCTTGAGCAAAGGCCATTAGAAAGTTATTTACTTGTTCACCAACAGCTCATTGATTCTCGATCAACTAGTCACGAAGCTCATCCTTACTGTTGGGACCAGGTTCGTGTGTCCATCCAACCAATTCAGCTCTCAGACTATGATTTTCAGCTTCAAGCCTGTTGATTTCAATGCTTGCTTCCTGCTGTGTTTTGATTAGGTTAGAGATAACATAGCTGCTCCCTATACCTTCCTTTTTGGGCATGAATTCGCATTCTTCTAAGATCCTTAGAGTGATCATCTACTTCCTTGTTCCTCCCAGTACCCTTTCCAGTCTTGACACTGAAATGCTCAAACACCTTGGTCAAGAAGAGACCATAAGGAAGCCCATGCTTGTTGTCTTTGATATTTGCAACCAGGTCTGAAATTGAAATCGTGCATCTCTCTTCAGCTCTAGGAAGCAGCACTTTGTTAATGAATTCAAACATAAGTTGATATTGCAACTTAAGCTACTTTTTATAAAATCTTTCAGAGGACGCATGACCCTTCTTGACAGTCGAAATTCTGAAAGCTTGCGAGACTTTTCTTCTCATAATTTTCAATCCACTAGTTAGGACTATCAGAATTTCTCCAAGCTTTGTCTAAGTGATCTCAAATTCCTAGGTAGAGTTCTCAGAGTCAAGGTAGAGTTCTCAGTATAAATCAGGTTCATCATGGAGCTCAACTACTTCTTGTTCGAAGACACTAGCAGCAGG
The DNA here is from genome assembly GCF_029784015.1 of Lycium ferocissimum. Lineage (NCBI taxonomy): Eukaryota > Viridiplantae > Streptophyta > Magnoliopsida > Solanales > Solanaceae > Lycium > Lycium ferocissimum. The sequence goes on along the minus strand of NC_081350.1, from coordinate 69,340,064 downwards.
AGCAACAAGCAGATGTTCGCACTTCTGAAATTTGACAATCTCCAAAATCTCTTTCATGCTATGTTTTTCAGAGATGTCTGGATCAAATGCTCTAACAAGAAGCACCTTTTGATTCCTCAGAGAGAATTTTTTTGTCATCATTCAAGTCCTGTATCTTTCTTTTTTTCTTGGAGGAACAGGGTTACTTGCTTGCTTTGCTTCCTTTACCTTTTAGGAGGTCAACCCATGCTCTTCTCCTTGATTGTTTGTTCACTCTGTACATCCTCATCAGAATCTATTTTAAGAACGGAGTTGTTAGACTCACTTGCCTCCTCAGAGGAAGGGTCTTTTAAGAGCATATCTACAGGGATGCTACCTTTTATCATCCTAGAGAAGTTTGGAATTTCAATTGAGGTAGGATTAGTTCGATGAATGAATGATTTAACCACTCCTGGAGTTTAGAGACCAAGTCCCTCTTGCACATTTCCTATTTTACTTCCTTCCCTGTTAACCTTTCATCATCCCTTGCAGCCTGTAGGGCATCAACACACCCAGCCATAATTTCCACTTCACTCTGTAAGATATTTGATAGTCCCACTCCTTTTTTTTCCAGCCAAGTTACCATCTACATTTAAGACAGAGTCCTCTGCGTCATTAACCCAACTGAAGAAGATAGGGTTACCTGAAATTCCCGCTGTAACTTTATTTCTCTCAGTAGGACTAGTATTTTTAGAGTCACCCATGCCCTCGCAGCTCAACTTTTCAGCAACAAAACTTTGGACCTTAGTAGTTACACATTAGGAATCCCTGATTATGCTAGATGCCTCTGCTCCATCATCCTTTGCATGATTATCTCAGTGGTTTGGAGGAATTTGGATGCAGACAGTGTTTAATCGCTCTCATCAGAATCAAGTTTACCAAATGGAAGAGGATTTAAGGATTGGCACACTGATTTTCATGATTTTGGTCTTTTTGAGTTGTAGAGGGACCATCCGTGAGGGAATCTAAGCATGCAGAGGAAAAAAAAAATCTTTCAAAGCTGGAGATGGTGTGGAAGATTTTGGTGACTATTGTTCCAAAGGGAATGCGTTCTTAAAGAGTGAGAACTGTTCATGTCTGGGACAGCTTGAGAGGCAGATTTGTTTGATAAACATGATTGATAAGGGCAAGATTTTGTGAGAAGATGAGGGATCACCATAGTTTTCTTGCAAACCAGTTCGGTTTAGGAGAAGATGTAACTTTTGGTCTTAAGTTTTGAAAAGAGGGCGACAGGAGTTTTAATAACATGGCATTTTAGTAATTTAGCACATATAAGCATTATAAAGACTACTAACCTGAGTTACGGGGACCAGGTCCCTTTGTGCTTGCTCCACTAAGCATCCATCAAGAAATAACTTCACCCTGAGTTTTCTAAACATTGTAGCATTTTCTTCAGTAGCAAGCAGATTCAATATAACCGAAGAGTGTTTTTAAAAAGTGCACACTCCTTTAAAGTTCCTTGAGTGAGATGACATTCTTCAAGTTATTCAAAAGGATTTTGAGCAACAGTACTTCATATGCTGCCTTTTGACTGCACTTTTCTCACGCAGGTCTCCAAACTGAACTACTGGCTCAATTTAGGCACCTGTATCAGATCGGGTCCCTTAGGGTGATGACTAATAAATATTGAGCTTCCCCCTTCTAAACCAGGTATGTCTTCCTTTTTCTGGTGCGGACCAGGTTCCTCTTATCTTGACCTTTGTTTGGCAGTATCTTCATTTTGAGGATGATTAAGATTGCTGATCTTTTGGGGTTCACATTCTTGTCTACATATATGCCTCACTTGATCTCCTTTTGCTATCTCCTTCCTTCCGTGAATAGTATTCATCAGCTCTTTGATCTGGCTGTTTGGTACACGATTCTCCTTGGTAACTTCTTCCACTTGTTCTTGTAGATCTACGATGCTAAGGACCATATCATAACTCTCTTGTTCGGCACCGTCAAGCTTCTCAGTTAACTCCTATTTTTCTTTAGCGAGTCCATGAAGCTCACTTATCAATCCTTTTACCACTGAGATCAACTTTTTGTGAGGGTGACCTTCCAGTTTTGCCTGATCTTTAAGAGAATCTTCCTCCTTTTTGATAGCTTCATCGTAGGTCCTAGATTCTTTTAGGAGATAGGGATTCGAGTTACTCATTGAGGCTTCATGATTGAATCCTCCCTTAGGTGTATCACTTAAGTCAACTTCATCTTCGAATTCCTTCATTGAATCTCTCCATGCAGTTAAGGCCTCCCTCATCAATTTCTTTGCTTCCCTTCTCTCTGTAACCTTTTTGACAGAAGTCTAAATTTCTGTAGCTGTCTCATTGGAGTTAACCTTGAGATCTCTACTGTTTCTCCTTCTCTTCAAAGATTCAGCATTTTTTTGATTGATTCTTTGAAATTTGCGAGGGAGATATGCGATTTCTAAGTCATCATCGCTTGACTTGCTTCTGCTCCCATCATCAAGACTAATTTTTCTTTCTCAATCTTGAGTGGTCTCACCATCCTTCATCTTAAGAGATCCAAGCTTTGTGCTGATTTTGACTATTCCAACACATGTGTGCTGATTTTGACTATTCCAACACATGTACTCTTAAGAGCTTTCCAGATTTCCTTTGTTGTTTTATAGGAAGAAACCAGATTATGCTCTTTTTATCCAAGGCTTCAAAGAAGAATGTGCTTAGCTCTCTGGTCTTGTTACAGAGTATGGCTTTGGTGAGAAAAAGCATAAGGACCGTCACAAATGATGTTCCACAGTTCTTGATCCTCAGCAGTGATGAAGTCTTCCATTCTAGCCTTCCAATAGTCATATTGTTCTGCACTGAATCTTGGAGGACTTGTGATGCACTCTCCCTTCATTTGGTTTAGTGAACTGGCCAAGATGAAGATCCTTTCTAGGTGTTAACTTTTTAGAAAGAACCCGCTCTGATACCAATAGATGCAACCTGTGCGCCCACCAAACACAATATAAAAGAGACCTGGTTGAGTACCAGTTCCCTTATGCAACGTAGTAAGTTCAGAAGGCAAGATATTACCGTGGAAAACTCTTTGCTGAAGGGATTAAAAACCACGACCTACCCCAGTAGGATCAACTCCACTACACCGAGCAACTTCAGGTTACAACTCTATCGCAAGCTAGGAACTAACTCCCATAACCCCTCACCCTTACAATAATGCTTATATAACCTAGGAACTAACTCACATAGTCCCTTAACCCTTGCAATACTCCGATTGTAAGAAACTCCACTTAGCTAACTCTAGCTAAGGACACTAATACACTTAGACTAATCCTAGCCTAATGTACCACTCAACAGCTTGAGGAAACACACTTCCAACAAGCATTCCTTTGAGACTTTTGATCTACCTACAAACAGCTTCCTTTAAAGAGAAGAGTATGTTTACAATTTAAGCACAAACGAACAAAGACTCATAACAATATAAAGAACTTAGACTAAATCTTGTGTCTGGATCGGGTTCTCCAACTTGTAGGTGACTTTATTCTTGAAAGATCTTGAGAACCTGTGTTAGCAACGTTGCGCAATTTAGATTAGGTTTTCAAGTCTACCAAATATATTTCCATCATGTTGTATATATAGTGGGAGCATGTGGGTTGAAAAGAGACCACTCTTCAATTTTGACCTAAAGCATGCGTCAACTCAACCTGTACTTGTGTGCAGTGAGTGGCACGCATACGCTTGTCTCTGTACCCGCCGACAAGGTGCAAGGTGCACAGAGCGTATCATAGACCGGATCTCTATCGGTTCGGGAACAAATTGAAAATCACCAAAACACAAATGCACTTAGAACTATCATATACTCATGAAATCCATTCTGAGGTTCTCATTATCATGAAAGCTTCACCTTTTAGTCTCTTTTTCATTCTCAAAGAGGATATATGAGTGTTGTGCACACAAACAAATAAGACAGGCTATAGTAAGAGACATATAGTACGGGCATCAGACCCTAATCACAGATCCAAAGGATCATACTAATCTATCAGCTAGGGCCCAAAGCATGGCATTCAAACCAACTATACAATTGAAAGTGCGTAAATACCCTTAACATGAAGACCGGTATCTGATAGTGGTGTTCGTCACCTCGCAAGTATCGGAACCCCCTTTATTAACCCATAACCCTCTTAGTAGATTCATTTTAGCCAACCACATGTTCAAGAAATAGTGCAAGGTCTCAACTTGCCTGGAATGCTGAATCTCGAATCACAAAGCCTACTTGTCGTTCTGAATGATCAAAGTCTATCCAAATATGGATTATATGTTAGAATACGAACCCATTAACACCTATCTTAATATATAAATGAAATCCCCAAATTAAGCCCTAAAATTAGGATTCCGAACCCAAAAGGTAAAACAAGAATTGAACCTAGAATCATGTTCCTCATACTTAATATAACTCATAAACCAAAAATCATCTATTAATAATCACAGTTTCATGCTCAATTACCAAAACCCCCAATTCTTAGGTTAGGTTCCAAAACCCCTCAATTTCCTCTTTAATTCATGCATTCTAAGCATGGGTTATGAATCTAAATCATGGGAATAATCAAACATCAAGTTTAGAAGACTTACCCAAAGGTTTCTCCTTGAAATCTCCTCAATCTCCTTCAATATCTCTCTCAAGACTTAAGGGTTCTGAATGATAGGTCTAAGTGTAAAGAGATACTAAATAGTATTTTGTTCAGCGATTTCTCATTCCTGCGCCCTTATTGTCAACCTACACACTCGGTTCAACGGAATAAACCTCGTTGAGGCGTAAATTCATTAAACACTTCAGTTCCGCAGCGGCGAAAAATTCCTCGCAGCAGCGGCATCGCTTCTGCGGGATAATCTTTGCAGAAGTGGGGATAGACCGAATCACCTAAGCCTCACTCCTGCAGGCCTCCTCTCGTAGGAGAGGTCCCGCAGGGGCAGAACTCCCTTCGCCTAAGCGAAAATAGCTGTTCCCAGCAAAAAGGTTTTGACTCTTACACCGTAAAATCCTGAGACTCTCCCAGAACCTCCCCAATACAAACCGAATATGCAGACATATGTAAAAATATGCTACGAACTTGCAACGACCCGATTGGTCGTTATAGTGATAATGACCCTTTTACCCCTATTAACCCTTCCCTAGGTCATCGGGCGGGTTTTAGAGTGACTTTTGGATGTTTGAACCTCAAAATTGTATTTGTTTGACCCAAAGTTTACTTTTGAGTAAAAAGACCTTTTTCGGTATTCCATTGACTCCGAGATGTCGGGACAGTCATTTATGACTTGGTAGTGTATCTGGTTCGGTTCCCAATACAAATGTGAGTGTTTTGGAAATTGGGTTGGGAACTTGTATTTAGGCCATTGGGGATTGACTTGGTCAAACAAACCTTTGTTGGGAAATCCGAGGCCACGGGTGAATTCATAGCTCGTGTTTATGCGTGTTTGTATATTTGTTTGGTATCTATGGGGCCTCGGTTGATAGTCGGATATCGGGATGAGATTTGTCAAAACCAGAATATTCTGGCTCCGGTGTAGGCACTGCAGCGGTGCCGCAACCGCTGTAGCGGTCAGGCTAGAGCTCCTGCAAGACGACTATAGCGGACTGGGGAGTATTGGTGACTAGTCGCAGTAGCGAGTCTCTTGCTACTATAGCGGTATACCGATTTTTAGTGAAGGCCGCCATGGCAAGCCAGCTATGCGCCATAGCACGTGCGCCGCAATGGCTCCTTGACTGCTGCAGCCATAGTCGGGCAGAATTATTTCTCTTTTCTTAAGTTAAGTCCCTTAAAACCTATCACTTCTTCTCATCACTTTTCTAAGCACTCTTTGGGGGAATAGAGCTATTTGTGGATTGATTCTTCTTGGAGGCAAGATCTATGACCCTAGCCTTTGTCGTTTGCCTTCCTAGATTCCTATTCCATGCCTAGAATCACTATAATCTAGAGAGAGAATGTGAGTCTTGCGTTAAAATTCTTGAAATGGGTTTAGACTTCTAAAATACAAAAAAGTGGTGAAATTGACTGGAATAACCATAGAGTTTGATGAATTCCTTGTCATTAAGATTATTTCTTCAATTATTAATGGTTAATTTGAGGATTAAAGAATTAGGGTTCATACCCAAATTTGGGAATCCGAATTAGGATTAATCTTGAGTTATTTTAGCAAATGATTAGTAGATTTGATCACCTAGACCTTGAATTTCTTTTTCCATCTTTCAATTTCTCGTTTTACCCTTGTAGGCCCGTTTCCTCAAATCCCTTGAGTTAGAATTTGACCTAGCTAGAAGTATAGTAATATGGGTGTCATTATTCGTGGTTTTTAATATAGAATTCGATTATGAATAGACTTTTAGTACTTAGAGGCGTTACGAAAAGGCAAGGCCAAGGTGTGACTGTTCGAGGCTCCTGTTCGGCTTTCCAGGTAGGTTCCGACTTACCTTTCGATTGGACTTCGATTAGCGGATTATATGTGTAGTTAGTGATTGTTAAAGAAAGCATGTAAACCTTCGGTTCTGAAGTTGGGATGAAAGACTTAGGTTGGTATTGTTGTGATTTATGGCTTGTTGCCTTATTGTGTTCTATTGTGTTGTTGATTATTGTGAGTCGTTGGCTCACCGCCACGTAATTGATTTTAGAGAGTTGATGCTTAGTGATTACTTGGGTGTCGGAAAGCATATTTATCATGTATGAGGTTGTTGGAAGGAAGTAAGAATTATGATATTGATATTGTCACTGAGATTTGTGTCCATGTGTGGCAGCATTGATTATATATTCTTGTTGGGCTTTGTTATCATGCATTCACTCTGTAGTGGGCGTTGGGAATTCTAAGTTCAACCGACTCGCACATACCTCATAAAAGGAGGGAGGTGTCCTGTAGAAGTACGGTTGTGAATCGTACCAGGAAAGTCGGAAAAACCCGCCAACCACTTAATGGTGCTCTAAAGGATACATTTTTAGAGTCGCCACCTAATTTTTAGGAAATTAGGAAAACCAGTTCGAAAAAGGTTCATTTAAAATAGTTATTTAAAAGAAACCTAATCTACCAAAGTACGGTAAGGGTTCTGGTGATCTCCCAGGGAAGGTGTTAGACACCCCGGTATTAAAGATCCGCTCAATCACAGTTTACCTATGGGTTCTAATAGTCTGCCTTATGATTATAAATTATTTTTTGACAAAAATTGCTTAAGTCTAGATTTCTGCAATAAAATAGTGTCATTTACATGCAAAAATTCATTTTTTAAGAAATCGTCGAAGTATAGTTTTGCTCAAAATTGAGCGTGGGTGTTACGCCTCTCGTCCTCGTCGTAGTAGAACCCATGGTTTTATAGTCGGTGTGCCCTTTGAATTGAGACTCGTGTCCTAGTTTTGGAGATAGAAAGTGTCTTACGCCGTGTACAAAGGTACCAGCAGGTATTCCTGGCAATTTACAGAGTTAGAAGTTGAACGAATCGAATCGACGCGATCTGAGCTGAACCTGAGAAAATCTACATACACTAGTCATCGTCGACGGGCCGGCAACCTCGACAGGCCGTCGTTGTGCCGCGTTGACAGGGTTCCTCGGCTAGAAATCAACAAGTGCGTGTCGACGGTCCGTCGACCTGCTCGTCGAACCGGACCGCTGTAACTTTTGGCTTCTAAGTATAAATATGTGGTTCACGACCTTATTTCTTATTTTCCTCCATTCCAAATCAGAGAAACCCTAATATTTTCTCTCTTAATATTTTCCATCATTATTAGTAGAGATTTGGCAAGGTCCGAGCCCTGTGGACCTGTGCTTGTCAAGAAGAAGGTAGTTTCTAGGGTTTCTTCAAGTTGTGAAGCTTAGGGAGTTAAGGTTGAAGTTGATATTTGGGATCTTAGACCCCTCAAGGTATGTAAATGATTTCTACCCTTATATTTGAGTTTATTATTAAGAGTTTTAGTAATTTTAAGTAGAGGGAGGATACTTATGGAAGTGGTAAGTTGATGGAGGTTAAGGTAGTGATTTGAGGCTATTTTAAGAGATGATTGGGGATAGATTAGAGTATATAATTATATATAAGTGTTGTTATTGTTGTTGTGGTTGATGTTGGATTGAATGGGAAGTTGAAGGGTTGTTAAGCTTATAAGGGAAATGTTGCCCATAATTTGTTAAGCTCTATTCGTATTTAAAGATTGTTAGTAAATGAGGTAAATAGTCTAATTAAGGCTTACATTATCTTAATTATAGACTTCCATGTTCGAGAGGCAGAAGTTGGACGATTGGGTATACTTTGAGGTGTGTTAAGGCTATTCCTTCTTTCATTTTGGCATGGTCCTTATGATATGAACCAACAAACGAGCAAGCGAGCTTCAATATTACTCTACTCTTAGCAGCACTAGGAGTACTTCAGTCTTTGATGTTCCTGTATTCCATCTATGATCGTTCTTTCTGTTCATGGGTCTTGAGATTTCTTATATTGATGATGTTAGCTCAAGGAAGGTTCATCGGAGATAATACGACCTCATGTCACTCCGAGAGTTCTATGTATTCATTTCATTTATGCATTGCATCCATATTCATATGCACATAGACCCGTGACCAGAAGGCGTTATATACGCACTATTACATCATTATATATGGATCGGGCCGTACGTTCCTCGGCACTATTATATATACTATATATGGATCGGGCCGTACGTTCGGCACTATTATATTATTATATATATGGATTAGTAAGTACGTTCCTCGGCACTATTATATTATTATATATGGATTGGGCCGTACATTCACCCGGCACTATTATATTATTATATATGGATCGGGCGTACGTTCTCGGCACTATTATATGATATATGGATCGGGCCGTATCGTTCCACAAAGACTATCGCTAAACTATGACCTATACATATACATGGAATTGATTACCATTGAGAGCATTCAGATTATGCAGATACACACAGATACTAGTTCATACAAATATATGCAGATAGCCATTTCAGTTTATGAGTTTAGATTTTATTCATGACTCTCATATATATATACATGTTGTTCTTATGCCTTTCATACTCAGCACATTATCCGTACTGACTCCCCCGTTGCTCAGGGGGCTGCGTTCATGCCTGGGTTCGGGTAGACCGAGGGTGGTCCAGCAATTTTAGTAGACTTCTATCCGGCGGGGGTCGCTGCACTCCGTTGATCAGGAGTTGCAGTCTAGTTTGGTATGCTAGCTCTTTGAGATGTATATACATATGTGTCACGACCCAACCGAAGGGCCATGACGGGTACCCGGTGCTAACCCACCCGGGCACCTCTTAACGTGCATACACATTTGCATCTAGGTGAGCCACACGGCTTACTCATACTTTCTATCCATCATTCATACTAAACTCATTAGGCAACAATACATTTATATCATCATCAACCACTATGCCCATATCAATGTACATAAGCCGACGAGGCTATCAAAATAATATACAAAATATAAGCCGACAAGGCCAAATACATCTAACCATATACACATGTCTACGAGCCTCTAAGGAGAGTATGTCATATCATATAGGCAGGATAGGACCCCGCCGTGCCCATAAGTATGTACACAAAAGAATAAATACCAAAAGTTGTAGCTCCGAATGAGATGGAGCGCTGCTACGTAGTCCCTGAGTAATAAAGCTATGGATCAAGCCTGTCTCCCTAGCCACTCGGGCATGACGCAACGTCCACAACAAAAGGACGTCGGTACGAAGAATGTACTGAGTATGTAAATCATGATCAACATCATTAGAAGCATAGTAAACAACATAAGAGATAGCATAAGATGGGAGGTAGTAGAACCATCGACATAAACACTTACTAGCTTTCCAAGGTGACCTTCCATTTCTAATGCGTGATTGTGTACATACATCCATATCTAGTATTCACCCTTTTTTCCCTATTTGTT